>NC_066579.1:9834000-10136600 GCF_024323335.1 Lathyrus oleraceus | reverse complement strand
CCACCTCTGGGCGTACTCCTTGAATGTCTCTTTATCCTTCTGGGACATGGCCCTGAGTTGATCACGGTCAGGCGCCATATCAACATTATACTTGTATTGCTTGACGAAGGCTTCGCCAAGATCATTGAAGGATCGGATGTTTGCACTATCCAGGCTCATATACCAGCGAAGAGCCGCACCGGACAAACTATCCTGGAAATAATGGATTAGAAGCTGATCATTATCTGTTTGCGTAGACATTTTCCTGGCGTACATAACCAGATGAGCAAGAGGGCAGGTGTTCCCCTTATACTTTTCAAAGTCAGGCACTTTGAATTTAATCGGAATCTTAACACCGGGAACAAGGCAAAGCTCAGCAGCAGACTTGCCAAAAAGATCTTTCCCTCTGAGAGTCTTCAATTCCTTTCGCAGCTCAAGGAACTGATCATTCATCGCTTCCATCTTTTCATTGACATCTGGGCCCTCAGACGACTCAGAATGATAGATGGTGTCGTCTACCCTGGGCATGGTATGCACGACAGGAGGAGCAGCAGCAAGGACCGGGCTAGATGCCGGCATAGAAGCAAAAGTTGGAGCAGGAATATCCGGCATGAAACCCGGAGGCATACCCCAAGGAAACCCGGCTGGCATGGCATGCGGCACAAAGTGAGCACTAGCAGCTGGCACAGTCGGAGATACAATCTCTGAAATAACCGTCCTCTGGGGAGGAGTTGCAGGAGGTTGAGAAGGTTGATTCTGAGCAGCAAGGAGTTGCTCCATCAAAGCGCCAAGTCTGGCGACCTCTTCTTTCAATTCACGGTTCTCTTGTTCCAACTGATCCATTACTCTGGCAGAATTGGCTCTTGTATAGTACCGGTGAGTCAGCTTGTCTTCAAAATAAATGAAGAGCACAGAGTTAGGCCACAGACAAGAAGACCAAGAACAACCTGCTTATGCAAAATGATGCATGCGATGTTTGTGCATATGCTTTGTTTTATTTTCAAGGAACTTCTAGGGCATTTATTTGCAAATTTTAATTTTTTAAGCATTTAATATCATATGGAAAAATAGCTCATCAAATATATTTTGAGACAAAGAAGTACAGCATTTTTGACTATTACAAGGGAAAAGGAAAATGAACATCCTATGGATCCCTAATAGCTCGGGATGTTGGAAGACGAGAAACACGAAGCTTCTTGATCTCTCTCTCATAGGCCACTTCCATATCCGCTTTCTCCTTTGCAAGCCGATCGTACTTCCTCTTCCAGAATTTGGAAGATTGAGGAAGCAGAGAAGTCCAATAATCATTCGGATCATCGATCACCTGATGCTCGAGAAACTCAATCAGAGTGTCCTTCTCTTTGATCTGCTGCAACAATTCCTCTCTTTCACGGATCCAAGCACGTGAAAGGTCTTCTTCTCTCAACTCCTCTACACGTTGGTTAGGGAGGGTTGAAGGCCCAACCACGTCCAACGGTGTAGGTCTCGGATGATCATAAGGCATCAGGTACACAACAGCTCTCTGTCTGACCCAAGAGGTATATGGCTCCAAAGCAGTGCAATTCTTCGGACCTAACTCATTCCTGGTCTTCTTGCAGATCTTGCGCCAAGCGCGGACAAATCTGGCTTTCAGGCCTTGGGTATCTTTACCCTCCTGAAAGAATAAACCTTCTAACAGAATGTTATGAGGTTTATCCTTTAGGGGGAACCCAAGCTGACGACGTGCTAGAATAGGATTGTAGCTGATCCCACCACATGTACCAAGAAGAGGCACATTAGGAAATTCACCACAATAGTCAATGATCTGCACAGTATCATACACGCGATCATACCAAGAGATATCATCATTAGTGAGAGACATAAGTCTCTGAGACCACCGTAGATATCCCTTGTTCTCCTTGAAAGCGACCGTCTGCGGCAAGTGCGAAATAAACCACTTGTACAGCAAAGGCAGACAACACACAATAACTCCTCCGCCCTTCGCATTCCTCAGATGCAAAGAGAAATAGGCATCACCCAACAGAGTCGGAACGAGATTAAGAACTGAGAAGATCCTAATGGCGTTCACATCCACAAATTTGTCGAAGTTGGGGAACAATACCAACCCATAGATGAGCATCACAAATAAAGCCTCAAAGGCATCCTCACTCATGGACTTCCCATAAACGGTAGCTTGAGCGATGAGGAAATCGGAAGGAAGACCCTGAATTCCACCTTTGGTAGTCAGATTAGCTTTAATCAGAGATTCATATATGTGCAACAAGTCTGCAATCTCTCGAGCAGTCGGAATACTCTCTAAGCCACTGAACGGCACCTGATCCAGAATCGGGATCCCAATAAGATGAGCATACTCCTCCAAAGTAGGCAGCAACTAGAAGTCCGGAAATGAGAAGCAGTGATACAGAGGATCATAAAACTGCGCCAAAGTACTCATCAATCCCTCATCAACCTGAGTGGTCAACAGAGGCAGAAGCTTCCCATAGCGAGCTTTGAAACCCAAGGGATCTAATACATAAGATGTCAGATTCCTCAACTCTTTCACATCAGGCTGTCTAAAGCTGTACTTCTTTGTATGCCTTTTTGGTCTTTCCATGTCTGAAAATTTTGCAAATAAACCCTTTAAGTTCCTTGAAAATTTTTCTTTTTTCTGATGACATGAAGTGCAGATGAATGCATGAATGCATGAATGCAACAATCACACTCAAGGATCAAGCAAATCACACCAAACAAAGGTCATGGGAAAGCTCATTGTATCCCTAATATCAATCATCCATTTTGGTGGATTTAGGTTTTCACCTTATCGACACCCAAGTTCCATTGATATTAACGGTACATGAACCGGCTCAATCATCCTTAATATCAACCATCCATTTTGGCGGATTATGGTTTACACCTTATCGACGCCCAAGTTCCATTGATATTAAGGATATCTGAACGACTCAACCATGAATCACGGGTATGCTGATAGTCACGAGCATGGAGTCTCGGTTAAGAACCACCCAAAGGGAGTGTACTAGGGTTTAAACCTGCCAGACATGTTCTACCAGAGGTTCCCATAATCATCGTCCCATCTCTCGGATATTATCGGAGGAACGAATACTCGTATTCCAAAAATATTCTCAAGAGAGACTCTTATGAGTGTAGTATCGCGTAACAATCGCATCAGAACTGACATCTGAACGACCTCCGCACTACGTCCTAAAAATAGGCCAAGATGGGCTTGGTAAACTACGGTCCTTGGCTTCTAAGGCACATGATTGAAAGAATAATGCCTAACCACAAATAACTTGTGTGACATTATTAATCCAACATGACCTCCACCAAGTGAATGGACTCGCAAGTCAACTGGCTAAGGAATACTCCACACCAGTCAACAAGACTACGCCATTCTCCTATCCTAGAGTGCACTCGAGTTCGGGTATAGAACTCATCTCACAGAGATCACCAAAGCAAACAGCAATTGTATATCAAGCAATTCAAACATTACAATCAATACAGTTATCCCAAATTGTACAAAAATATGTCAAATAACACATAAACAAATATCATACAACAAGGGTGAAAAGTAGGCAAAACCACCAAGGAAGTTCGTTCCCCAGCAGAGTCGCCACTTTTCTGTAGCGGTGTATTCGTCACTTTATGATTTATTGACTAAATCAAAAGCAAAGCATACAAAGAAATCGAGTCGCCACCGCACTTTTATTTATCCTAAGGAATGGCTAAAAAGCGAACAAAAGTCTAAGAAGTTTTACACATAGAAAACTAATAAAAAGATCAGAGAATCTGGGTAAGGGGTAAATTACGCAATGGGAAGGTGTTAGGCACCCAAAACGTCCTAGGTACTCCTAGGGAGCCCTTTTCACACTTGTTGTATAAAAAATGTTTATTTGTTTATGACATATTGTGCAAACATGATTGGGAAGATGAGAAAAGAATGTACAATTTTTATTATTTTTGTGTTTGAACGGATGAACCCGTTGCCTACGTACCTTCCATGAAAGGTAAGGATCAAAACGCCGTAGTTCGGCTAAAAGATTTCCAAAAATTAGTGAATTCATTTTAAAACACAAGCCCTAAGGTTTTTCATTACCAATGGGAGAAAACTCAACCTGAATCAACAATCCACCATGCGAGGACGGCTTCAACATACTAGTGAGGGGTTAACCCTATAATAAGTATGGAAGACTTACAATCAACTCACTAAGGATAAGGTAAGATTTACATCAACCACTATGGTAATTGAAACCTATGGCTAATGTATGAAAACATATTAACAATGGACAAAGCCACAAAACAATTGAATGGGTGAAGTTAATTGATTATGAGTATTTACAGAATATGGTCAAAGTATGATTAGGATTCAATTCAAAGAAGTGTTATGAAATGGAGTTTGAAAAGTCCAGGACTTAGGGTCCAGGTTTCTAATTTGAAAAGACATGAAGATGTTTGCACAATAGTTCAAAGTTTGAAAGCAAAGTATGAAAAGGTTTAGTACAAAGAGGGTGAATGGATAAAGGAGTGTAAAACTTCTCAGAAAGGTTCACCTCTTGAGATCATAGAGAAGATGATTCAAGTGTGTCCTTAGGAATAGGCAAATGAACAATAACAAATAAGCAAAACAAATGATACCGGATGCCAATTGCTGGGCTTATACCAATCTCACAACAAAGGTGGATACCGGATACCAATAAATGGATTTACACCAGTCTCCTAAAACAAACAGGGATGTCAGATGCCAATAAATGGACTTATTCCAACCTCCTAAAACAAAACAAAACCTGGATATCAGATGCCAATAAATGGGCTTACTCTAATCTCCCAAAACAAAACAAAACATGGATGTCAGATGCCAATCTATTTGGGCTTACTCTAATCTCCAAAAGATGATCATAGGAATACAAATGCCAACAACATGGTCTTACAATTGCATCCTCACATACAACAAACAAACAGAAGCAATGGACATAAGTGGCCAAATGAAATGGTCTTACACTCTATCCCTTCCAAACCATAGGAACAATGGCCAATGAATGGACCTACTGTTGATTCCTCAATGGGAAAACCAAAGATGTCACAGAGATATGAAATGATGATCATGCAATAATGAGCAATTAATGATGATAAATGCACAAAGGAAAACAAGCAAACATGTACAGATGAACCAAGCAATCAATCAAACAAAGTCATTTAGCACACACTATATCCAAGCAATTAGGCTCAAGCAAGGGTTAGACTTTAAAGTCAACTGGAATGGGGTAAATGGTGCTCTTAACCTTAACATTGAGAGTTAAGGTGAAGCAGATGAAAGGATATGAGGGGTGTGCCTCATTGCTCTTATCCCTGGTCAGGGAGAGCATTGAATATCAGAAGGAGTGGGAGTTCAGAAAGTTGGAACTCTCTCCACAAGTTAATGACTCTATAGATCTTGGGTTAAGATCCACAATGCTACAACATGTAATGTGAGCAAAGGGAAGACACACAGAATAGTAGGAGATGGACTACACATCTCTTCTATCTACCAATTGCCTCATATGAGGTCTTTTCCTGCTTGGGGACAAAGATAAACAATCACAAACATTGCCTCTTAAGGAGGACTTCAGACAGGTGCCTGGCCAAGTAACAAGCCAGGTCTTCCAGACTACATGAAGAAGAGATGTTATACCTCAATGCTTAAGCTATCAAGCAAAGCAAAATCAAGTTCACAATGAACTATAGCAACTAAATGTACCTGTGGAAACATCAAACAAATCAGTATGCTATACAGACAAACAATCAACAGTTAATGCAACAGACAACCAATATAGGCAAAGGCATAAGCCATAAGTCAATCCCAATTGAATCAACTTCAACCTACAAAACACACATTAGTAATCAAAAGCAAATATCAAATGCTCTCAAGATGAGGCATCATCAATTGTGTAACTTGCATGTGCAACCTGAAACAAAGCTTCAAACATGAGAGATAAACCCTTAGGCCAAAGCCTAGGGTCAAAGAAAGGGAAAAAAATTTAAAACAGAACATGAAAATTGACCAAAATAAAGATTAATCAATTAAGAACAAAGTCCAAGTGGTCTCATGTCAAAACTATGCACCAAATCCATTTCCTAAGCAAAACATGTCAAACAAGCAAGTTGGAATCACATTGGAGCAAACAGAATGAACCACTTCAAATCAAATCAAACATGGCTCAATAAATTCCAAGAAAAATCATGCCTAAACAGCATTCATCATAGGATCATCACACCAAAATTCAAGTCATTTGGATAAGTGGAAGCATGTCAAAGAAATTTATCAAGTCATGGTATGCACAAACAAGCTCAAAGGAAGCACAAATTGATGCATCAACTTCACACAAGCACAAAACAGAATCTACACATGATAAATGAATCAAACCAAAGCCAAGACACACTTCAATGTGTTTACAATCAATGTACACAATTTCAGGCTCATATGATAAAGCATAAGAATTTCACAAATCATGGAAGTTCAACACTCATCCAAAGTCCAAACATGACAAGCCAGAAGAGAAAATCTCAAACAAATTGGAAATGAATCTAAAATTTCTACAAAAAAATCATGAACAAACTTAACATCCAGAAGCAACATCATGCAAAAATTCAGATCATTTGGCAATTAAATGGCATGGTAAATAAAATCAGCAAGTTGGACAAGAAATGGTGTGACACACATTGTCACACCTATATTGATCACATCATATCTCACAAACCAGAAATGCAAAAATAGAAAACTCAATGCCAAAATGCTCATCAAAGTGTCTAGACTAAGCATATAAAATTTCAGCCTCATTGGATCAAACATCATTATTTCATAAAAGAAATGGTAAGCAAGGTACATGAAAGCATATGCATGAACAAACCCTAGGCTAAAAAACAATTCAACTGTGCACAAATCCTGGAAAAATATCCAAAAAAAAGTAGACATCATGAAGAACATGGCAAAAAAAATCTCATGTGAAATGGATCATTATTTTGAGAGCTATGAATTTTTTAATGTGGAAGAAAATTAAAAAATGTGAAAGGAAGCATATGAACATGAAAGGCATAAGTGGAATAAAATGCAAAAAAGCAAAATATGTGAATGCTGGAAGCCAGACTCGAACCGCGCTCAAATTTGAAATGTGGCGCTCACTTAATGAAACGCACCATTTCATTAAGTGAGGTGGCAAGGCGTTATTGGTGCATGGGAGAAAAACAGCCAAAAGCATGCAAAACACGACCAGGCAGATCAAAATATTTCTGGAAATTGAAAACCTTAAGATTCATCGCGTGTTCATCATGTTCATCATCATCATGATCCAACTTGCACAGAAATTCACAAAACATATATCATTTGATTCATCTTTCATCATACATCAACAATACAACAATAATTTGACCTATCTCTAACTGTATCAAACGAATCAAGCACAACAAGTTTCACTTATCAAAATTCGAATCAACATAACTCTCTCAAAACTCAATGAAATTTCACGATCTAAAGTGCAGAATGATCAGTAATGAGAGATCTACCAGATGCACATGATAATTACATGAATTAGAGCGATCGAATTCTAACCTCTATGAAGATGCAGAGTTGGATTCGCGTGATTCAAGGCCTGGAAGGGTGAAACAGATGCTCTATGTTGCTTGGATGAATGAATGGAAGCACGATTTCAGCTCAACAATGCTTGATTCTTCTTGAAATCTCAACTGCCATGGAAATGCACAAAGTTCAACAGCTGTGATTCTTCAAGAGTTCTTCACAATCTTGCTTCAACAGATCTTCAACTATGCCTGTAGAAGATGAATAAACCAAGAACAAAGCAAAAGCTACCAAGAAAATTGATGAAAAAGTTGAGAGAATTTGAGATGAAAAATTTTGGATCTGAAAAAATGAAGTTGTTGTTGATGAATTCTGTTAGAATTAAGGTTATATACCCTATGCTAATGAAGCTTGTTAATCCTAATTAGCCATAATGCAAGTAATTAGTGAAATGGAATGGTTTATGCAAATTGCCAAAACCACCCTTATGCATATGTGGCCAATGGAACAGTGCGAATTTCACTTGAAACAAGTCTTAAAATCTGTTTTGAGGCAAATGGAATTGGTTTGAAATGAAAATAATGCACACTTTTCAAATTCACATTTTCCCACCAAAATTCAAAATGAAATCAAATGAAAAATGCACTTTTTTGTGATGAGTTTTAATGAAATGTGATGCATGATTATGATAATAGAGATCAAGAGAAAATTTCTCCAAAAAGAACCACATGAATTGGCCTTTTGGTTCAAAAGTTATGCTAGCTTGAAGTTCAAAATTCCTTGACAATGATTTGATCATAACTTGCCAACTACAAATGAGAAATGGATGTTCTCTGACTTTTTGGAAAGGTGAGAGCAAGATCTTCAACTTTCATGTTGAACAAAATTTGATTTGAAGCTTGCTTGATGATGTAGAGTTGAGGAGAAGACCTTTCCATTTTTGGCAGTTTGAAATTACAGGTCACTTGCTATTTTTGGAAACTTTTCATCTGACCTCAAATCCTTCAAGGTTGATGTTTGACATGTTATATGAGACTTGTATGGACATGAATGAGGCCTCTCTAACCATCTCCCACCTTCAAATCCATGATTGAATGCACAGTTGACTTGTGTTGACTTTTCTAGGGTTTCAGTTGACTTGACTGTGATCAGATGAAATCCAAGCCTCTATCACTTGAGATCTTGTTTCAAAATGATGTCATGGTTCATATGAACTCTTGATGAATGATCATGGTGCCCAAATTCTTCAGAATGGCCACCATCTATGGCTCAATGGCTGCCTTTGACTATCTTGACCTAATGTTGCTTCAGCTGCAAGTAACAAGGTTAGGTGACATATTTTTGTACTTTTGGTTAGTAAACAAATGAAAAGCAATGATATACAAATGCAAAACATGCTTGGTGATCAAGAAACCTACTCACAAGATAACCCACCCACAGGAAAGAAGGCAAGGTGTACAATGATCCTTGAGGCAATGATATGATATGATATGATGTGATGAGGGATCTTAGGGACAAAATTGGGGTCTTACACACATCTAAGCTTATCCATTCCATGATCTTCCCCAAAGTAGCCCATGTAACAGATGAATTTCACAAGTCACAGGTTCAAAATAAAGCTTCACAATGATCATGTTGCAGATGAACTTAGAGAGATCTTGAATGATGTATTAGATGAAGTTTCAAATTGCAAGCACTTGGTTTCTCAATAAGTTGGCATTGGCTAACTCCTTTAACATAGGAAGGTTGCCTAGATTCTAAGTCCATTTGCCCAAGATCAAGCCAACAGTCCACACAATTTTTTTTTAGGGTTTTTTTATTGTTATTATGTACATTAATGGTCAAAGACCATACAAACAAGCAAAGTATACACAAACAAAATATATCACACAATATGGTCCAAATGGACAAAGTGAAAATTGTATTAACATAAATAATTAAAATGATATGAACAATGACAAATGTATAAAAGCTAGAATTAAATGGCATTAAAGTAAAGGGCTTGAAATTAAAAGTTAGTAGTTAATAGGTTAGAAGTTATTATTGTTTTCCTTTTGCTTTCCATTTTAATACATTCTTTGGAGAACACTTAACTCACTTATCACAAGCATGGGTCCTTGAACCAAGACATCTTCCAAAGGAAGGAAAAAAGGCCAAGTTTCCACATAATACCATGAAAGAGGGGAGACTTACAATCTCACTAACTAGAATTCTTATGCTTTTTATGTCACAGATTTAGCGCTATGTTAAGCAATCGTAATTGGACTTATGTAGAAGTCACAACTATTTGAGGTCGGGTAATAGAATTTTGGTGTTAATGCATGTTATAGACATAGTATGATAGACTATGCTCATGAAACATACCACACACACAAAAAAAGATATGCAAAAGGTGTGGCCTAATCTCATCCATACTCATGTTAATTTTTGAATCAACTAGCTTTAGCACTTTGAGATATCATAGGCCAAATGAGATAAATACATAAAGAAAGGGAATGAGATGAAGTGAGAGGAGAATAGATGAAAACTCAAATTGATCAAAGGAGGACTTTTACAAAATTAATATCATCCATTCATTTTGGGAGATGGAATGTACATTCCATCAATCCCCTAAATCCAATGATATTAATTTGACAAAGTCAAATCAACCTTGACCAAGGCCCAACAACAATAGTCAAACACCAACTAGTCATCACAATTGGTCAACAAAATTATTTGGCATTTAATCAAATTCAAAAAAATACTAAAATAAGGCATTTAAATTAAATATGGTTTGTCCAATTCCTAAAATCTCATCAAAACACCAAAGAAATGGCCATGAGATTTATCATAGGTCAAACAAGATCAAAGGATCTTGGAGAAAAAATTTCATAATTTTTAGACATTCAAAAGTATTTTTAAACAATTAAAAACAAATGAAAAATCAATTAAATCATGAAAAATATTAATAATGATCCAAAAAATAATTTTAGTTCAGAATATGAAAGAGGAAATTATTTGAAATTTTTTGGTGAAACTCTCATATTTTTTGGATCAATATTAAAATTAATATGAATTAATGAAAATAAAAGGATTAAAATGAAAATTAAATTATCATAAAAAAACGTGGACCACTTGATCTCCCTCACTAATTGAGGTGGCAGATCAAGTGGTCACAAGCGCGCAATCCACGATACACCTGAGTCAGCGCGCCACAGGAAAGGTAATTCAAACCAACGCACGAGATTATTTCATTTCAAAAGGATCATGTGGCTCTGGACACGCCAACTCACCACCGGAGCTACAACTCCGGTCTCCTTCTCAGGCGAGCCTCGCCGGACTGGTTCAGTCATAACCATCACCAAAATTAAAAAGAAGGACATGATTTCAAAGTAAAAAATGGCACTTGGCACGAATCTGACCTCAATTTATCCTAACTCCAAGTATATTGAGAGATACATGGAGTTGAAATTTGAGGTACATGAACTGAATTGCTTTGATTTGGCCTCAAAGAAACTCAATCTTCTTGCCTACATTGGTAGGACTTTAGACAACCAAGGAATCAAGCGAATTGAGCAAGATCAAGAGAGAATCGAAGAGATTAAAATTTCTGGAAAATACCTTCAATGTAGGTCTGGATCCAGCTGTTCTTGCCTTGGCTCGTGCTTGATCTCACTCCAAATGCTTGCAGAAGAAGAATTGAATGTTCAAAAGGTCTTGGATCCCTAGAGTTTTGAATCTCAAAACAGTGAGAATTCAAACTCAATTTCAAGTGAAATTCTCAGGATTATCCTTTGGAATGTGAGGGTTAGAAGTTTGAGATCAAAGCTGGCGTGAGTCTCTGTGAAATTCTGAGCATATGGAGCTCTATTTATAGCCAATTCAGTTGATATTTGCACACTTGAAATGAACTTCCAAAATTAGCAATGTGTGATGCATGAGTGCATGGGCGTGTGCAGGCCCATGAAATCACTCTATCTGATCCATAATTGAGTGTAAGCAAGGCTGAAGTTATGTTGGAATGCTAGGCAATTATGCATGGATGTTTGAAGTTCAATCTTGCCAAATGATGATACATTGTTCAAGCCATGCACAACCTATTCATTTATTGTCCAAAATGGATGAGTTTGGGCTTTTTTAAAAGGTTAGATCAAGATGACAACTTTTGTGTTCAACACTTTTCCATTTGGAGCTTGGAACTTGAAGAATTTTGAGGTGGAAGTTTGGAAATTTTAACGTATTGAATTTTTTTCTAAGTGTCAAGCCATATGTCTTAATATTCCACCTTGCTTAACTTTTTATGTGAGCTTTGAATGAGAAACGTGTATTCATCAAAGTTGTAGCTCTCTCAAAGTCCTTTGAAATGGTCACTAATTTCATGTCATTTGGATTTGAAATGATAGAGTTATGCATTTTTGAAGTTTGGAAAAATCACTTGATCAATGGTATAGGTTAAAAGTGACCTATAATGTAACTTCATATCACATGCTCATAAAAGTTGAATTAGATCTTACTCCAAACATCAACGTTGAATTATACATCTTGAATTTAATTGTGCAACTTGGAAATCTTTCATCTCATAAAATTTGAGCAAGTTATGGCCTTGGGAAGTTGACTTTCAAATTAGGGTTTAGACAAAATGACCTATAATGTTTCAACATAGAAAATGATTTTCCAAGCAAACCTAGCTCTAGGTCTCAACATGAAAGTTGTTTGGAATTTGATTTAGAGTAAGTTTGCTCTTGGAATCATTTTAATATGGTGAAACATGTAGGAGATAGGGTCTAGGTAGACCCAGTTTTGATCAGATGAATTCATCTGGCCAACCACCATCAACCAACTTGTTAACCTTCAATTCTTCTGACTTTCTAGGCTCATGGTAGATCATATATGCATAAGATGATGAATTTTGAAGTTCCCCTTGAGAAATTTGATCAATTGATGAGATAGCTTGTTGGAGAAGTTACTCAAGATACCCAGTCAAACTAGGGTTTCCAATGCAAATTACCCTTAAACTTTTGAAGAATGCTTGATCAATATAACATGTAGAGATCATTGGGACTCATATATGATGTTTATGACCATCCTTGAATCAATCCATGGTTGTGTTCTTTGTTCATGAGGGTCTCAAACCCTAGATGTGGACTTGATAGATCAATGGAGATCATGCCCTACCTACAAAAGAGTTAAGCAAATGCAAAGACATATTTTTGGTATTTATGTTAGTGAAATGATAAAATACAAGTATGATACAATCACATAGTGCTTGGTGATCTCTCCTAAAACAAACCCAATGAAATATGGGTAAGGAGGATGCCAAGGTATGATCCCAATGCTAATGCTTATGATGAAATTGCATGAGGGATCTAAGGGTCAAAATTGGGGTCTTACTGTAAGGACCTGAGAATTTTTTTAACCATCTTTTCTTCTGACATGTTCTCTCCCAAGGCACTAGATGAGTTTGCTATTTCAATAATATTCATGTGAAAATCATTAATACTCTCATCATCTTTCATCTTTAGATTCTCAAATCTCATAGTGAGGAGCTGAAGTCCAGACATATTCACTTTAGATGTGCCTTCATGAGTGGTTCTGAGAATTTCCCATGCATCTTTGGCCACAATACAGGTGTTTATTAACCTTAATATGTTTTTGTAGAATCTATTGAATAGAGAATTCAAAGCTTTGGAGTTTCCAAGAGCTAGTTCATCTTCTTCCTTATACCAGTCCTCTTTAGGCTTTAAGACAGCAGTAGCCTTCCCATCTTTGTTCTTCACGACAGGATGTTCCCAACCCTTGATGATAACTTTCCAGGTCTTGCTATCCATATGTTTTAGGAATGCTACCATGTGTGCCTTCCAATAGTCATAGTTGGTGCCATCTAAGATGGATGGTCTATTAATAAATCATCATTCCTTGTCCATGGTGTCAGAAAGTATCTTCCCCGGATCTCACCCAGAAACAGAGCAGGATGCCTGCTCTGATACCAATTGAAATCCTGGTATGCAGATCCCATATGTCATATACAATGTCACGTCACCAGGGTCAACATATTTTCATACTACAAACAATATCAGTGTTTTAAGTAAGTAGCACGAAGTAAATAACACAAATAGTTGTTAACCCGGTTCGGTGCAACATCACTTACATCTGGGGGCATCCAAGCCAGGAAGAAAACCCACTATAACAGAATTAGTTTGAAGTTCTAAACAACCTCAGGTTTTACAAACTTCTCACCTAATCTTTACCTGTGGAATTTTATATCTAAGACTCTCCTAGATATGAGACCTCTCTCACTTCCCTTCAATCACACAATAGTGACAACGACTTCTTATAGTAAATAGAGGATAAAAAACATAATTCACTCTTGCTTAAAATCTCATGAATGATTCACAATTATAACTCAATAACACAAGTCCAATTCAAGTATCGAAAAGATACTCAAATGGCTCACAATAACATAGACAATTAAACCCTAACAAGGGTAATTTCCAGTGTTGCTTCGTTACTTCCTTAAGTTTAGAAACGATATTTAAATAACCCTAGAAAGGCATGGGCTTCGGGCTTGATTAATAACAGATCCAAGGATTGTTACACAATTTTCTGCATATTTGATTCCATCATATCAGATCTTTCCTAAAATGTTTTGACATCCTTACTTTGGAAACACGATAAAGCACAAACAATCATTTGCTTTTAAAACACACGTTTCTTGAACCACACATCACGTGGAGTCGATTGTTCAAGGGTTACACTGGAATGCTAGATTCTAATAGTCCTTTTTAGTCCAAATTTATTAAGTGTTTTAAGATCGAAAGAAAAAAATGAATGACTAACCCAAAATGTGTGCCTCGGGAATGATCATTTGAGGATTCTGCTGGAATGATAGATTCCAACAATTATCTTCTTTCGAGTTTATTTAAGAAAAATGATTTGATAATATGTTTGATTTAGGAAAAGTCACTCGATGTTTGATCGATGTTTGATTCATATTGGCTTGAAAATGATTTGTGAAATGTTTGAAATTATTTGAAAATGGTTTGAAATGTTAGTGAAGTTAGTGTGAAAAGGGTTATTTACATGTGCAAGGATATGACCATGGAACTATCTAGTTAATACGACCATATGGTCGGCATCGGCGCCCCTTATTCACCCTCTTATCCACCTTTTATTCATCCATCTCCTCGACTGAAAGAATAACAACAACAAAAATTAAGTCTTACAAAGAAAAACTATGCTTCCTCTTATAAAAAATCTCTCTCTCAAAATCATAAATACAACATACATAAATCCTATTTCAAACATCAAGTTATCAAGGAAAACAAAATATTGTGACAACGTCGGTGTTATCTCAACGACGGAGGTGGCCGAGTATGATATGTTTGAAGGTGAGAAAAACAAGAAAGGGGGGGTTTGAATTGTTTTGGAAAATAAACGCTTTTTCAGAATCAGAACACACAGGATTTTATACTGGTTCGCTTATAACACAAAGCTACTCCAGTCCACCCGGCCAAGGTGATTTCGCCTTTAAAAAGGACTTAATCCACTAATCTTGAAAGATTATTACAACCAACGTCTAAGAGAAAGATCTCTTAGTCCTCCCAAGTATACAGACTGCGCAGAGTCACTTGAGGAATAAAAATCAATTTAGGTAAAAACATAATTTGTAATCTAGAGTGCTTCTAGGATAAACCAAATATTACAGAAATTTGAGCAAGTAAAAAGTTTCACGTTATGAGAAAAAGCTCGTGAAAGATTAAGAGAGAGAGAGTAGAGTGTTTCTGTGTGTTCAGGTGTGTCTCTCAATGAGGTTTGCCGTCCTTTATATAGAGGTGAAAGGACCGTTGTAGTGATGGCAGATATTTTGTCTTGATGAGAGTTTAATGCCATAACTTCTGTTGTTTCTTGCCAAAACAAGTTTGTCTCCCTGAATAACTTCTTTCCAAATATAATTTCTTTCTATTTGAAGTTGTAGTTGCCGTTACTCTTTCTGGATAAGGAAATTCTTCGTCAGAGTCTGAATTGCTCTATTAATCTGAAATCTGAGAAATGACATTAGAGCTTCTGATAGTCCTGGTCTTTTAGATCATTAGTGTTGACTTCAGAGGAAGTTGAGAGCTTCTGGTATTCTGATATGCTTTTGCTCAGAGTCAGAACTTCTGGAGCGCGCTTCTTCTTCAGATGCTTCTGATATTCTGATATGTTGTTTTGCTCAGAGTTAGAGCTTCTAGGGTGCGTTTCCACTTCAGATGCTTCTGATCTTCTGGTACTTTGTATCTGATTTTATTCTGTATCTGATAAAGCGATCAGATTCCTTTGTTCTTATTCAGAGTCCTGCACACTTAGAAACTTTTCGTTAGAGTGCCATTTTTGGTTTCATCCTTTGTTATCATTAAAATCCTGGAATCTGTTGTAGAACTATTTTTGTTCTTACAATCTCCCCCTTTTTGATGATGACAAAACAAACTTAAATGACAGATGAAACATTCAGATATAAGAGTTTATCAGATCAGATAGAAGTGAGCTCCCCCTGAGATAAGCTAGAGACTTCAGAAGTTCTTACCAGAGCTTCCAAGCAATGAATTTTTCTAGATACCTTTTTGCATATTTCTAAGTCAAAGAGTGTTAGATGGATTTTAATTGAATAGTATGTTTACAGAGTGCTTGAGGAATTAGACAATTTTTCATCAGAGCTGTTTGATTTCTCCCCCTTTTTGTCAAAATCAAAAAGACTTAAAAAAATAATAAGCAGGAAGAAAAAAATATATATATATCCAGATAAGAGCAAAAAACATCAGAGACAAAACAAGAAAAGCAACAAGCAAGAAAAATATCCTAAGTGCCTAAGGGTTGGGAGGAGGAGGCATTCTCTGAAGCAGTTGAGTCAGCAGATTCTGGATGTTGGCGTTGACTGTGTCCTGTTGATCCAATCTGGCTCGAACTTCCTTCTTCTCTTTCTGAAGCTCCTCAAGGGTCTTGAGAACCAGAGGGGCAAAAGTAGAGGACTCCCCCTGAGTCAGAGCATTCTGTTCTTCAGCGGCTTTAGCTTCAGCTTCAGCAGTAGCTTTTGCTTCAGCTTCAGCAGCAACGGCAGCATCAGCTAGAGCTTTGGCTTCAGCTTCCCTTACCCTTTGAAGTTCTTCTTGTCTTGCTCTTTCTTCTGCTTCCCTCCTGGCTTCTTTCTCAGCTTCTCTGGCTAAGCGCTCCTGTAGTCTTGCCTCAGCGTCTCTAATAAAGTCATTTCTGACTTGCTCAAAGAGATTCTTCAGCTTAAAGGCCTCAGAGGTCATCCAGCCAATGACTCTGTTCCAGTGTGTCCTAACAGAGGAAGGATCATCACTGATGCCAGAGTTTGTGGACAGGGACTTAACCTTTTCCACTGATGCTTCTGCGAACAGCATAATTGCCTCTTCTAGGGTTGGCAGGGAGTGGTCAGGTTCAGATGGTAGAGGTGAGGAAGTGGGAGGGCTTAGGTTGAGAGTTTGAGGTTCATCGGAAGTGTTTGGAGGGGTGAGGTCAGAGGTGTTGGGGTCAGAGGGTTGAACGTCAGATGGAGTGACGGTTGGTTGTTCTGTGGGTGGTGAAGTTACTTCAGGTTCAGGTGGAGGTGGCTGTGGTTGTTGGGAGGCAAGGTTTTATGTCTGATGTTGGGCTAGAGTGGGAGAAGCGGGGTCAGAGAATTCTGTGTCAGATGAGATGATATAGTAAGAGGGTGATTCTGGGGCTGAGGATGAGGAGATGGTTCATTCATTTGTTCAGCTTCAGATATGGGTAATGAGGTAGTGGTGAGATTGAATTTTGGGAGTGGTTGAGATGTTCTAGTCGTTGAAGGAGGGGTTTCAGATGGGGTGTATAGAGGGGTTGGTGGAGGAATAGAAAAGGCAAGTTGTTGTACAGAAGGAGCAGGAGAGGCAGACTTACCAGAAGATGCATGCAGAGGTGCTGGAGATCTTGTTTCAGAGGATTCTCCTAGCTTCGCTTTCTTCGCCTGTGATGTTTTCTCAGAGGGACCTCTTTTATGCCTCACGAAGTTGGGAGCTTTATCTGGCAGTTCGCTCAACCTGAATTCTGAGATGTCCACTCCTTCATCCTTCAGACGTTGGAGATAGTGGAGAATTGCCTCTTTGGGTTCTTCCTTGGAGAACAGATATAGACCATGGGGAATTTTCCTCTGATCTTTTAAGGCTTCCCAAGAGGTGTCCAGAGTAGGTCTAACATTTACCTTCTCCAGAATTCCCATGCTCTTCAGATTCCTGGAGTTCAGAGGCCTTCCAGTGTCGATTGCCATGTCTTCCATAAGCCTGAGTTTTACCAGATGGTCCACGAGACCATTCTCTATCAGTACATCTGAGAGGAGTCTTCCCAAGGGAATGTAAGTTCTGGGATTCATGTGATTTCTGGTTTCTCGTACAGAGTCTCTGAGGTATTTGAAAAGAAGTGCAGGGAGGCAAAGCTTCAGACCTTTATGAATGCAGTACAGAATACATTTCTGATCTGTATTGATGTAATCTGATGAGTTCGACGCTGGGCGATGATGGATTGTTCCCAGAATGATTTTGAGCCAGACCCGGAGGTTCTGATGAAGTTCCTTGTTCTTTGAGGGGTTGCCTTCTACGTTTAGTTTGAAGATCGTTGGGTTGATTTCTTGAGATATATATTTCGCCCTGGGATTGATGTTGTAAATCCTTCTTCCTCCATCTTTCTGCATGTTCAGCAAGGCAGCGATGGACTTTTCAGTTATCACAATCTTTACTCCCAGAACGTATGAGACGATGAAATGATCGTCAGCATCAGCAAATCTCCAGAATTCCTTAATGAGATTTGGGTAAACTGGATCGTAGAGGCGTTGAAAGCAGTTTCCTCAACCTTGTTTGCGAAGTTCTTCAGTGAGGTCTACGCCATTTCTTCTCATGTTATCAAAATCCACCAGGGATTCACACAGCACGTCCAGTTTTTCAAAAGGTGTTGCAAGATTAATATGGGGTTCACGGTCAAGAATGTGAGGCTCCTTGTAAACTGGTGTTGTAACTACGCTTGTAACCGTTGGAGTAGGGTTGTTAGTGCTTTGAGCTGGGTTGCTGGAATCCATTTGCTGAGAGTAGTTAAACACAGATTGTTGTTGAGTATTCATGGTGTTGATGAAGAGCTGAGATGAAGATGAACTGTTCGCATAAATGCCTTGAGAGAACTTGGGTTTAAAGAGTGAGTGAGAGTGAAATGTGTGCAAAGTGAGAAAAGAGTGTTTAAATACCCAAACAAAACGCATGCAAAACGACACGCTAATCAGAGTTTTAACACGAAAACCAAGTTAGCACGTTTAGAGGGGGAAATGATTATGGCTCATAAATGATGTCTAATCCCAACAGTTTGCACACTGCTCGAGGAGATCTCAAGAGTCTGTTCTTTGATTACTACTGGACAGCTGTCTAGAAGTTCCAAAGTTAGACGCAAGTCACTCCACATGTTTTGATTTATCTGATCTTCAGGAATACCAAGCGATTGATTCCTGGAGATTTCCAACTCAGATAACTTCTAACTGGGTAGAAGTATCAGAGTCAGAGGCAGAATCCATTTGTTCATGTCAGAGTCTCATTTGACAACTACAGAGGCACATTTTATTCAGGGCAGTTTTGAATGTTCAGATTTTCTAAGATAAAGCGGAATCTATCTTCAGCTAAGGGTTTAGTAAAGATATCTGCCCATTGATGATCTGTATCAATGAACTTCAATGTTACTATTCCTTTTTGAACATAGTCTCTAATAAAATGATGTTTTATTTCAATATGCTTGGCTCTGGAGTGTAAAATGGGATACTTACTTAGACAAATAGCAGCAGTGTTGTCACAAAAGATAGGAATGTTACTCTCGAAGATTTACAGATCTTCTAACTGATTCTTCATCCAGAGCATTTGAGTCGTGCACAGTGATGCTGAGATGTATTCTGCTTCTGCAGTGGACATAGCGATAGTTGATTGCCTTTTGCTTGCCCAGGATATCAGATTGTTTCCCAGGAGCTGACAATTTCCAGATGTGTTTTTTCGTTCCAATCTATCTCCTGCGTAATCTGCATCACAGTAACCAGAAAGTCTATACTCTGATGTTTTCTCATACATCAGGCCCAGGTTAGGAGTTCCTTTCAGATATTTGAGAATTCTCTTAAATGCAGTTAAGTGAGTTTCTCTAGGATCTGATTGGAATCTGGCACAGAGACAGACACTAAAGAGAATATCAGGTCGAGTAGCAGTCAGATAGAGAAGGGAGCCTATCATACCACGATAGAGCTTTTGACAAACTTTTTTACTGACTTCTTCCTTTTCAAGAATGCATGTTGGATGCATGGGAGTCTTTGCAGAGTTGCATTCAGCCATGTCAAATTTCTTCAGAACATTTTTTATGTATTTGCTTTGATGAACGTACGTGACTTCTGAAGTTTGGTTAATTTGAATTCCCAGAAAGAACTTTAGTTCTTGCATTAAGCTCATTTCAAATTCTGCCTACATTAACTCAGAGAATTCTTGACAAACAGAGGCGTTAGCTGAACCAAAAATAATATCATCAACGTATATCTGGCATATCATGAGATCATTGTTAAGGTTTTTACAGAAGAGTGTGGAGTCAACTTTTCCTCTGATGAAATTATGTTCCAGAAGAAAGTTACTTAATCGTTCATACCAAGCTCTGGGAGCTTGTTTAAGTCCATATAAAGATTTTTTAAGTTTAAAAACATGTTCTGGATAATTTGGATTTTCAAAACCTGGAGGTTGGTTGACATACACTTCTTCTGATATATAACCATTAAGGAATGCGCTCTTGACATCCATTTGATACAGTTTCATAGAATGATTTATAGCGAAGGATACAAGAAGACGAATAGATTCTAACCTGGCGACTGGAGCAAAGGTTTCATTGTAGTCAATACCTTCTTGTTGACTGCAACCTTGAGCTACCAGCCGAGCTTTGTTTCTGACGACTTCTCCTTTCTCATTCAGCTTGTTTCTGAATACCCATCTGGTTCCGATAACGTGAGTGCCTCTGGGCTTGGGAACAAGATCCCATACATCGTTCTTTGTGAATTGATCTAACTCTTCTTGCATAGCTAGAACCCAGTCGTTATCTTGAAGTGCCTCATCACAGGACGTAGGCTCGATCAGAGACACTAGTCCCAGAGGAGTCTCTTCAGAGGTCTTGAAGGTAGATCTGGTTCTGACAGGTTCGTCCTTGTTACCCAAAATCAATTCTTCAGATATGTTGAGGCGACTTTTAGCTTTCTTTGGGATTAATGGAAGATTGCTTTCCTCAGGTTTTTGAATGGCAGTTGCTTCTGAAGTTTTGTCAGATCCTGCAAGAGTGATTTCTAAATCTGCAAAATTCTCAACTAGCTTTGACTTTTCAGGGTCAAGCTTATCGTCAAATCTGACATGAATTGATTCTTCCACAATTTTGGTTTCTGTATTGTATACTCTATAGCCTTTAGAGCGTTCTGAGTATCCTAACATAATACCTTTCTGTGCTTTGGAATCAAACTTGTTCAGATGTTCTTTAGTGTTTAAAATAAAACAGGAGCATCCAAAAGGATGAAAATATGAAATGTTTGGTTTTCTTCCTTTAAACAGTTCATAGGGAGTCTTTTCCAGAATGGGTCTTATGGAGATTCTATTCTGAATATAACACGCTGTATTTACAGCTTCGGCCCAAAAGTGCTTAGCCACATTTGTTTCATTGATCATAGTTCTTGCCATCTCTTGGAGTGTCCTATTCTTCCTCTCTACAACTCCATTTTGTTGTGGAGTTCTAGGGCAGGAGAAATCATGGGATATTCCATTAGAGTCAAATAATTCCTCAAAAAATTTGTTTCCAAATTCCCCACCATGATCACTTCTGACTCTTACAATTTTAGAGTCAAATTCTTTTTGCACTTTAGAATAGAAGCTAGTGAATACAGAGTGAGACTCGCTCTTGTGCTTTAGGAATTTTACCCATGTCCAGCGACTGAAATCATCAACAATGACTAATCCATATTTCTTTCCATTGACTGATGCTGTTTTCACAGGACCAAATAAGTCAATGTGAAGAAGTTCCAGAGGCTTAGAGGTAGTAACAATAGTTTTCTTTTTGAAAGATGTTTTTGAAAATTTTCCCTTCTGACATGCTTCACACAGAGCATCTGAAGAGAACTTCAGTTTAGGCAGGCCTCTGACTAACTCGAGTTTATTTAGCTGAGATAATTTCCTCATGCTAATGTGGCCCAAGCGTCTATGCCATACCCATTGCTCTTCGTGAACGGACATCAGACACTTCACATTTTGTTCTTTCAAATCAGACAGATTAATTTTATAAATATTGTTTTTCCTCTTGCCTGTGAATAGGACAGAACCATTGTTTTGATTTATGGCTTTACATGTTTTTTGATTAAAGATTACATCATAACTGTTATCACTTAATTGACTTATGGATAACAGGTTATGCATAAATCCTTCTACGTAAAAAACATCAGATATAGAGGGAAGAGTACCATTACCAATAGTTCCGGAGCCTCTGATCCTTCCTTTCTGATCTCCTCTGAAACCTACGAATCCAGCGTCTTTAAGTTCCAGGCTTTGGAACATAGACTTTCTTCCCGTCATGTCTCGCGAGCATCCAGAGTCCAGGTACCATGACTGGTGTTTGAACTTTGCTGCATAAGATATCTGCAACATAAACAATCTTATCTTTTGGTACCCAGAGTCTCTTGGGTCCTTTATGATTAGTTTTCCCAAAGTTTCTGATTACCTTGGGTTTTCTAGCATTATCAAACTTTTGTTCTTGTGTGTGTGTATAGTGATATGAAAATGGGGATTTAGGTTGGTCACTAGTAGAAGTTTTATCTTCCTTAGGATCATACCCAATTCCTCTTCTATTGTTCTGACTGACTCCATAAATCATGGATGCCATTACACTCCTTCTTATCCCATTTTTCAGAAACTTTTGAAAGGCTTTTTCGTATTTATAAATTATCGTGTTTGAAGTTTGTGGAGCTTGAGATAACGCTTCTTCTAGTTTTAAACAATTTTTCTTTGCTGCATCTCTTAGTGATGTTAAAACTTTGTTTTCATCTTTTAGTTCTAGAATTGTCATCTCAAGTTTGCCACATTCTTCAAATTTTTCTTCAAGACAGCCTTTTATTGCTTTAAATTTTTGTTTTAGTTTCTGATATGAGCTAAGAGTTTCAGACAAGCATGATTCTAGGTCAGATCGAGAGAGTTCAGAAAATACCTCTTCTGATTCAGATTCTTCATCTAAAGTGTTCCTGGATGTGGTAGCCATGAACGCCACATTGGCCTGTTCATCAGAGTCAGATTCTGATGAGTCAGATTCGCTATCATCCCAGGTGGCCATTAATCCCTTCTTGGTTCTGAGGGAGTTTTTCTTGAAGCTCTCTTTTCTAGAGCTGTCTTTCTTTAACTTTGGGCATTCATTCCTGTAGTGACATGTTTCTTTACATTCATAACAAGTAACATCTTTGTTAGTTTTACCTTTTGATGTTGATTCTGATCGATACCCTCTGGGTCTTGGTCTCTTGAAGTTATTGTTCCTCTTTTTCCAGAGTTGTTTAACTCTTCTAGTTAGGAGGGACAATTCTTCATCATCAGAATCTTCCTGTTCAGAGTCATCAGCATCTTCTGTTTCGGCCTGGAATGCTTTGTTTCTGTCAGATTTGCGTCTTTCAGATCTGGACTTTAATGCTACAGACTTGTTCTTCTTCTGAGGCTCATCTTCCTCTAGTTCTATCTCATGACTTCTGAGTGAACTGACAAGCTCTTCAAGACTGATGTTGTTCAGATCCTTTGAAAGTTTTAAGGCAGTGACCATGGGTCACCACTTCTTTGGCAAGCTTCTGACTATCTTTTTGACATGGTCTTCAGTTGTGTATCCTTTGTCTAGAACTTTGAGACCTGCAATAAGAGTTTGGAATCTAGAGAACATTACCTCTATGGCTTCGTCATCCTCCATTTTGAAAGCTTCATATTTCTGGATTAGAGCCAGAGCCTTTGTTTCTTTGACCTGAGAGTTTCCTTCATGAGTCATCCTCAGAGAGTCGAGTATGTCTTTAGCTGTTTCTCTGTTGGTAATTTTTTCATACTCGTTGTAGGATATGGCATTGAGAAGTATCGTTCTGGCTTTGTGATGATTCTTGAATTCTCGCTTCTGATCGTCTGACATCTTACTTCTGGGAACTTCAACTCCAGCATCTGTTAAGGGAGGTTTGTATCCATCTGTGACAATGTCCCAGAGATCAGCGTCATAGCCTAGAAAGAAACTTTCAATTCTATCTTTCCAGTAATCGAATTTATCTCCATCAAAGACAGGAGGCTTAGCATTGTAACTGTCTCTCTCATTTGTGTGGGCCATAGTTTTTCTCGTCCTGGATCTCTCTACACTGTTAAGTGTTTGATTAGAAAATCAATAACAGAGCCGAAGCTCTGATACCAATTGAAGGTGAGAAAAACAAGAAAGGGGGGTTTGAATTGTTTTGGAAAATAAGCGCTTTTTCAGAATCAGAACACACAGGATTTTATACTGGTTCGCTTATAACACAAAGCTACTCCAGTCCACCCGGCCAAGGTGATTTCGCCTTTAAAAAGGACTTAATCCACTAATCTTGAAAGATTATTACAACCAACGTCTAAGAGAAAGATCTCTTAGTCCTCCCAAGTATACAGACTGCGCAGAGTCACTTGAGGAATAAAAATCAATTTAGGTAAAAACATAATTTGTAATCTAGAGTGCTTCTAGGATAAACCAAATATTACAGAAATTTGAGCAAGTAAAAAGTTTCACGTTATGAGCAAAAGCTCGTGAAAGATTAAGAGAGAGAGTAGAGTGTTTCTGTGTGTTCAGGTGTGTCTCTCAATGAGGTTTGCCGTCCTTTATATAGAGGTGAAAGGACCGTTGTAGTGATGGCAGATATTTTGTCTTGATGAGAGTTTAATGCCATAACTTCTGTTGTTTCTTGCCAAAACAAATTTGTCTCCCTGAATAACTTTTTTCCAAATACAATTTCTTTCTATTTGAAGTTGTAGTTGTCGTTACTCTTTCTGGATAAGGAAATTCTTCGTCAGAGTCTGAATTGCTCTATTAATCTGAAATCTGAGAAATGACATTAGAGCTTCTGATAGTCCTGGTCTTTTAGATCATTAGTGTTGACTTCAGAGGAAGTTGAGAGCTTCTGGTATTCTGATATGTTGTTGCTCAGAGTCAGAACTTCTGGAGCGCGCTTCTTCTTCAGAGGCTTCTGATATTCTGATATGTTGTTTTGCTCAGAGTCAGAGCTTCTAGGGTGCGTTTCCACTTCAGATGCTTCTGATCTTCTGGTACTTTGTATCTTATTTTATTCAGTATCTGATAAAGCGATCAGATTCCTTTGTTCTTGTTCAGAGTCCTGCACACTTAGAAACTTTTCGTTAGAGTGCCATTTTTGGTTTCATCCTTTGTTATCATCAAAATCCTGGAATCTGTTGTAGAACTATTTTTGTTCTTACAATGTTGTGTTTTAATGGTGGTTCATGTACTGTGGAAGGTGCAGTTATGTCATGATGAGTATGTGTGAAGAGGTTACATGAAGGTGGTGTGGGTCGCTTGATGTTGGTGGTGGTAGTTTATCGGCGAGGTTATGGTGTTAGTTTGTAGTGGATAGAATCAAGTGAGGGAGATTGTGGTAATAAGGAATAGTGAGATGACTTAAAGGATGTTGCTAAAAAACAAAAAATGTAGCAGGTGGAGTTTAGTGTAATGAAGATGAGAGATGAGGAATGTTGTTTTTATGTTGTGAGTTATGGTGGTGTGTAGGAAGCTTGAAGAAGGTGGTGTAGTTTGATGAAGGGTGGAATGAGAAGTGAAAGATGAAGGCTTTGAGTTGTTATGGTGAATTTTATTACAGTATGAATGGTGAGAGGTAACAAGGAAAAAATGGAGGTGTGTTAGTTTATTATGGTGTCATGAAGATGGTGGGAGGTAGCGGCTATTAATCTTGGTTATGAGATTGTTTTTGAAGAGAAGTGGAGGTAGAAGGCAGAAGTTTGCGATTTGTAGGTGGTGGATTTGGTGATGAGGTTAACGGTTTGTTGTTGTTGTTGTTCATATTTTCATGTTTTTGTTTTGTTGTATATGAAGTGAGTGTGAATGGTTTATCTTGCTGAAAGTTATGAGGAGAGAAGGTTATATGTATGTGAGTGTGTGATTGGTAATGAGGAGGGTGTTTCCTAAAAAAAATGGAGGATGGAAAAATTGAAATGGAGAAGATGAACAGTAAAAAAAAGACCAAAAGCTCTCCACTTTGTTTTTTCTTTTCACTGAAGACAAAAAGAAAGAAAAGTATTCAATGTTATACTCTCTTCTTTTAGTAAAGCAATAGTCTCTCTTTAATAATTGGTTGATTTTGAAATCAATAAAAATCCCTTCTCAGCGTCGTGTGTTCTCCCTGTGTGGATCCAATGAGAAATCTTTATATAGTAACATTCTAGGGTTACAATTTTCAATGCATACTAAAATTACCCTTGAATATTTATTTGAGATCAAAAAGAGTTCAAATTAATTGAATTAACTAAAATTTAAACAAATAATCAGAATAAAATTGAAATGAAAATTTAGACAAACCTATTTATTTTCTCTAAACATTTTGACAAAAAAACAAAAATAAAATGACTCAATGAATAAAAATATGGCGTAAAAATGCTCAAAAAATTAAAATGAATGCACTAAAATGTTCATCGTGAAATAAACTTATGGAAAACATACAGATTTTGATCAAATTTTGAAATAAAAAATTATATATTAAAAGGCTCGGACTGATCAAAATACGACCGAAAAAAAGTCGAAAAAATAAAACGAGCATGCCAGTTTAAACTACGTGAACCGTAAATTAGTAAAACTGACGTCTGCAAGCTCGATTTGGAAATTTTTCGCTCGCTTATTTCATGTACATTTGAGAATCAATTCGAATGGTCTCTTTGTAAATTCAAAAAATTATTTTGGTTGACAATTTAGTCATTATGCATGTTATGCTATGCAGATGATGTTAATGACTCGATGAATGTATAAATTTTTTACATGAGGGACAAAATTAGGGTATGACATTATTTTTGCTCATAATTTTTATATGTTTAACATTCATTAACAAAAAATATATACTAAAATATTAAGCTTGATAACATTTATATTCATTGGTTTTATCCTTATTAAAATAATGAGTATTATTTATATTTATTTCACTTGTGATAGATAGTAGTTAATTAATCAATCTTATTATAGATTTAACATATCATAAACTTCCCCCTTATTTTTATCCATCCATCATTGTAGTATACAAATGCACGGGAAATTATGTAAAATTTGAATTGATTATATAGTTTATGAATGACTATCCATGATAAATTCAATATTTTTGCATTCATTATGTTTTAAGATTTATGTCTATTAGTCTATTTCTTGTATTTTATAGGAATCATTAAACAAGAAAACTCAAAATATAAACATACATAAAAATAATGATTATCAAACTTTATCTAAAGTTGTTATGCATACATGTATGAAATTTAAGCCTTTAGCACACCATTAACTCTTATCGAAATACAAAGATAGACTATATAATTATTTTAAATAATCATATTTTTATTTAATAAAGTAATTAATTCTAATTATGCTGTAACATTGTTGTGTCGGTATCTTATAAAAGATAACAAAGGTGTCAATTTTAGCATGATATCTGCTTCCAGGCCTGTCAAATAAATATTTTTAAGTGTCAGAGGCATCATATGTATAAAATAGTTATGATGTAAAAATAAAAATATACACTTAAAAGTAATAGAACTAATTTAAACTTAACTGATATAGGTTACATGCATTGGCACTTCTTATAAACGCACTCGGCAAAACGATGTGAACACTCCTTGTAAATGCAATCATGGTGTTCCTCACAAAAATTAGCTGTAATTTAAAATAAAAATAAATTAATGTTACTAAAATACATAATTTAAAGATGCAAACTTTGAAAAGGATGAGAAAAAAATCTTACCACCGACAACAAGTATTAAGGAAAGCAAGAGGATTATGGCATAAGCACAACATATAAGTTTCTTCATACTTTTACCTTTTTTTATAAAATAAATAGAAAAATGTATGATATTTTTCTAAAGATTGATGTCCATTATATAGTTTTTTTGTCAAGTCTACTATATAGTTTTAATACTTATGGAGTTGTAAGAAATCCTCCTTAAAAAATTGTTTCTTAAGTACATTGATATATCACATTTGTCTCTTTTGCTCACTCAATTGATCACTCGACTTTAATAATACTGACATACAATAATAATTTTGGTTATTAAATTTTATTGTTTTTTTTATAAAAATATTCTATTTTAACATTTTTTATTTTATTTTTTTATCTTTTCATTAAAGATAGGGGAAAATGTCCCATGAGATCTAATAGTAATGAACGATAACAAAAAAAAATATTTTTTTGAACAAATCAAGAATTAAGTGATAACAAATTGTGCTCAAATTAAAAGTATCTTAAATAAAAATTAATGTATATCAAATGTGAGAGATGTGTGATTTGTTTTACATATATGTCCCTTTAACTTATTCAATTGATCACTAGACCTTAATAAAACTAACATATAAAACTATTTTTGGTCACGAGAGTTCATTATAATTTATTACGAATCTTTTATTATTATTATTATATTTTTTATCCATACACATAATACGTGAGAAAAATCACACAAGAGAAATAATAATATTAAAGGATAAGAACTTTAATTTATAAAAAAATAATGAATGAAGTGGTAGCATAAATGTCCAAATCAAAAGTTTGTTTAACATCTAAAAATTAGCTTAATGTGTCATAACGGAGAGCATCCATATTGAGTTAAGAGCAACACATAAGTGAGAGAGACACTGCATATTCACCAAAAACCTTAAGGTGATAAGTGTATGAGTCCTCTCATTTATAAAGTGTTTAACCTTCACTTTTCAAAGCAATGTGGGACTTTCAACTCACACTTATACATAACAATCTCCCCCTCAAGTATGACTCCATCTACTATGCTCCTCCTCAAGCGAAATCTCTTTCATTCAAATACACTTGTACCACCGTAACAGGCACTACAATGAAACACGCCACCTAACTAACACATTGTCATGAAGACTTTCGATACAAGGAGTTGGTCCTTTAATTAAACCATCAACTCTGATACCACTGATGGGTCATCATGAGGAGCATCCATATTAGGTCAAGAGCAACACACAAGTGAGAGAGACACCACATATTCACCCAAAATCTTAAGATGATAGATGTATGGATCCTTTCATTTATAAAGTGTCCAACCTTCACTTTTCTAAACAACGTGTGACTTCCAACTCACACTTGTACACAACAAAGACTTGAGTCATGAGATTGTACTCCTCTCACAATCTCAAGTTTGGATCCCGCTAGGTACAAATAATTTCTATGTTGGACCATGTTCATATAAAAGTTATGGCTTTAACAAGCTCACTGCAAGTGGACAGTGGAATTGATCCATTTGGATGAGTCATTTGAAATTAATTTTAATCTTTAACCTTTTGATATTTTTACTTTTAATTTTATAAATCGGGTTTTTAGTCTTACAATTAAATATTTTTCAAAAATTTTGACTCCCTCTCATTTTTTAATTTTTTTATGATGTTTATATTAATCATTATATTGATCTCTCTAATTCTTTAGAAACATAAATCATGTTCAATATTCTTATAGATTGATTTCAATTATTAATGAATATGTGAGATCAACTAAAATAATATCAAAATTGAAGAGGGTGAAAAAATAAAAATAAATGGGGAAAATTGAGGGACCAAAAATCAATTAAAAATATGAGGGTCAAAACTTATTTTATTTTATAAAAGGAGAATCAAAAATGTATTTAAGTTTAACTAAAAAAATCTTTTTATCATTTTATTATGTTAATGTCAATTAAATTATTTTTAAAACATATGAAGTTTTAAGAAATTATTTTTATTACATATCTTTTTGGTGCATTTATATTTATTTACTTAACTTTTAATTGATCGATCACCTAAATAAAGATAATGTGTAAAATATTTTTTGTCTTGAGACTCTTTATTATTACAAATCTTCAATGAGTCCCAAAAAAAATAATTTCAATTAATGCTTAATGAGAGATACGGGCAGTTTTTTATTTATATTTTTTGCCCTTATTACATCTTTGTGGTCATGAAAACATATGTTTTAATTGTACCCAAAAAAATATTTAAAGGGGGCAAATAAGATACATCAATATACTTAATGGAAGGTTTGTATTAAAAAATGGAAGGGTTGTAATAAAAAAATAACGAACTCTTGGGATAAAAAGTTTATATATCTTATCTTTATTATAGTTGGGTGGCCAATTGAGTGAGTTAAGTGGACAAACAACATACATCAATATCTTTAATAGACAATATTTTATAATTATTATTTTTTGTGAAAGAAGTTTGCACTACTCCTTAAATACGAAAAATTATTTAATTAGCATAAACATCTATAAAATTATCAAACAATTTTTTATTTACCAATACATAAAGGAAAAAATGACCAAAATTATTCCTTTTGTTTAAGCTATAATTCTCTTTCTTTCTTTATTAATGTTATGACAACATAATGAAAGTGTTTAAAAATCAAACCTAATAAAAAAATATGATAAAAATGTTTTATAATTAAGCACTCATAGGCATAGAACAACAACAATAAAGCTTTATTCCACTAAGTAGGATCGGTTACATGGATTAACTTTTGCCATAATATTCTATTAAGGACCATGCTTATATCCAAATTATTAATGTAGAGATCTTTCTTAATAACTTCTCTTATAGTCTTTCTACGTCTTCTCATTCATTTAACTATTTGTCTTTTCTTCATCTGGTCTATCCTCCATACCACAAAATCTTTTGGTCTTCTCTTTACATACTCAAACCATCCAATTCTATTTTCCATCATATTTTACATTATAGGCTCTACCATGATACTCTTCATAATATTTTCATTTCTAATTTTATCATGTCGAGTCTTGCCACACATTCACTAAAACTTCCTCATCTCTACTACACTTACTTTATTTTCGTGTTGATTCTTAATTGCTCAACATTTTGTCCTATATAAAATTGCAGGTTTTACCACATTACGAAAGCATAGAAAATATCACATAATAATCTTGTAGAATTAACATAATATTCTTGTACACAATTATTTAAAATATACATAACATCTCATTTATTTGTGACATTGTACAAAGCTTGTTCTAATTAATCAAAATGCTTGTCGATCATTACTAAGGTTGAGAAAACATAAATAAATTAAATTTATATATTACGATGGAAATATATCAATCACCTTGTCTCTTGGATCTCATGCTCTTGAACTAATGGCATCTCCTCAATTACTCGTACAAACAATGTGAAAGTAGGCACATGGAAACATATAAAGGAGATTTATTATTCTCAAAGATAATAATGAATAATGATCAACAATAAATATTATACATGATATTTCCTTATGCCTCCAAACCATCAACTAACTCTTACATGTAGATTCTTATAAATTCAGAGTGGTACGGGTAGAGAAGTCACGTGTTACCCTATGAATAATATATTTATTCAGGGTAGTGTAGTAATGTATTACACTAGAATGTTTCAGGGTGAAAGTAGGCACATGAAAACATATAAAGGAGATTCATTATTCTCAAATATAATAATGAATAATATTCAAAAATAAATATTATACACGATATTTATTCATGCCTCCAAACCATAAACTAACTCTTACATGTGTGTAGCGGTAAATTCATGACCATCAAGTTATGAATAATGTTGACGTCAATAAAACCAGAGTTGTCACCGCGCTTTTATTGTTTCCAAAGGAAAATGGAAAAGTACGAAAAAAACCCAAAGGTAAGAAGTTTTCAAATTAAAACTAATAAAATGCCAGAGATTACAGGTAAGGGGGTTGGTTACACAGAGGAAAAGTGTTAGCACCCAAAGTGTCCTAGGTACTCCTAGGGAGCTCTTTTTTGTGTGCATATGTTTTTGGTATAAAAGATGTTTGATAAGATATAGAGTGTGAGGATGAGAAAAGAATTCATTGATTATATTTTTGTGTTTGACAAGAGCTTCATTCTTATGCCTACGTACCAACATAAAAATGAGGCATCAAAACCCCATAGTTCGTGGTAAAAATTTCAAAGAAGTTGGTGAATTGATTTTAACAAAAGTTTAACAAGAAAAAGGGGCACAGAAAGGACAAACATTTGAACGTGGTGGTTAATTCTTTTTGTCTTTTTGAAATTTAAGTCAATATGATTAAGTATATTTGCAAGTTTGATTTAAGAAAAATTAAAATTCAATGGCATAAGGCCAAAGTTTCTAATCATTAAAACATGTCTAAGTTTGAAGTTTACAAGTAAAGAAAGTTTTTTAAAAGAGGGAGAGATTTTGAAATTTAAGAAGTGGGAGGAGATGAAGAGACTACCCTAAGCAAAAGTTAAAAGTTTAAGAGTTGAAAAGATCTGACCAATGGGATGCAATCCAAGAGACAAGAATGTCATATAAAAAATCATTTCCTTTGGACTTTGACAAGCAATAAGAAATAAGCAATGAGTAATATCCAAGCCTCATATGAAGATCAAGGAACCAAATAAAGATGGTCATAATATCCAAGCAAGCATTCCAATAGCTAGTAGTATTCAGGGTCTTCCAATGTAGTAGATGAAATATTCCTTGATCAACTCAGAATAAAACATTAGACATGGGCAATAACAAAATAACAATTAAGCATAGAGACAAAGTAACAGATGAATCAAAGAGATCTAAGGCCTTGTATCAGATGAAGGTACAATCAAAGATAACTCAGTCTCAGATGTTGGCATTGGCCAAGTCCTTTTGGACAAGGAATGTTTCCTAATCCTAAGTCCAAAAATTCAGGTCAAGCCCCAACAGTCCACCAAATGTTTTTAAGGGTTTTTGTTGTTATTAGGTGTTTTAAGGTCCTAAGACCACAAATAAAATAAAAACTCACAAACAAATATATACAATCACAAGATTGGCTCAAATGAGCAAAGTGAAAAAGACTGAATCATAAACAAGTTATATGAAATGTAAATGGCAATGAATGATAAATGACTGAAATTTAAATTGCATAAAATAAATGACTTGAAAGTAAAAGCATAATGAATAAGAATTAGTCAATGGTTAGTCAAATGTTAGTATTGAGTTTTAACTGATTAAGTCATTCTTTGGAGAACACTCAACCATTTACTCACAAGTATGAATCCTTGAACCAAGACATCTTCCATGAGAAGGGCTCCAACTTGGATAATTCAACAAGTATGCCACTAGCTCTCATGAAAGGAAAAAAGACCAAGTCTCCATACAATGTCATGAAGAATGGGAGACTTACAATCTCATTTACTAGAATGTTATGCTTTAAGGGTCAAATTTATCTCTATGTTAAGCAATCGTAATTGGACTTATGTAGAAGTCACAACTATCTAAGGTCGGGCAATAAAGATATATGTGTTAATGCATGTTAGATATTTGGTACAAAGAACCAAACTCCTAAAACGTATCACACACTAAAAAAAATGGGAGGGACATATCTCAGTCAGACTTGTATTGATTCATCTGACACAAGGTCATTGATGAACCAATTAGCATTTAGACATTAGAGATTTCATTGGTCAAATGAGGGAATGAGGAAGAATAGGGATGAAGATGAAGAGGGAAGGGGAAATAGAAGCACAAATTGATCATGAGAGGAACTTCATCTGATCAATACCATTAATTCATTTTGGGAGATGAAATGTGCATTTCATCAATCCCCTAAATCCAATGGTTTTGATCAAACAAAAGTCAAATCAACTATGACCAATGCCCAAACATAAAGTCAAATATCACAAGATCATAAAAAATGGCTCAACATGATTTTTAAACATTTAATCAATTAAAAATCACATTAAAAATGAATTTAAATGCATTTTAATTTGGTCAAAACCACAAATCCCTTCAAAACACAATAAATAGCCAAGGGAATTATCCTAGGTCAAACAAGGTTAAAGGACCTTAGACAAAAAAAATCACAATTTTTAGAAACTCAGAAGTATTTTAAAACAATTAAAAATATGCACACAAAAATTTAATTTATGAAAAATACCAAAATTTATCCCAAAAAAATAATTCTAACTCAAAATATGGAAGAGAAAAATATTTAAAGATTTTTGGTGAAAGTCCCATATTTTTTGAATTAAAAATGAAAATTCTATGAATTAAATAAAATAAGTGGATTAAATGGAAGTTCAGAAAATACAAAAAAAACAAGGGTCAACAGATCTCCCTCATTAATTGAAGTGGCAGATTTAATGGCCAAGCGCGCGCGTTTAATTGTGAACCTGAGTCAATAGATCACACGCATGGTAATCAGAACCAAGAGCCAAGATTAAAACATTTCAAATGGATCAGATGGTTTGGAAGGTGCCAACACACCACCAGAGCTTGGGCTTCGGTCATCTTCTCCGGTGGACCTCACCGGACTGGTCCACCACAAACCATCACAAAAATGAAAAGTAAGGACATGGTTTTAAAAGAAAAATGCTCAGGAGCTCGAATCTAACCTCCATTTCATCCAATTCCAAGTATATTGAAAGATACATGGATTTGAAATTTGAGGTTCATGATCTGAGTTGCTTCGATTTAATCTCAAAGCAACTCAATCTTGTTGCCTACATTGGAAGGACTTCATACAACCAAAAATCAAAGAGAATAGTGAAAAATTGAGAGATAATCGAAGGCTCAAAGTTTCTAAAAAGTCACCTTCGGGTAGCTTGAATCTGGCTATCTTGCTTCCAATTGGCCTTGGCTCGACTCTAGAAGCTTGCAGGAAGTGAAATGGATCAAAGAGAGGCTTGGATTCTTGGATTTTGAATCTTAAAATAGAAGGATATTTGAAACTCGATTTCAAATGAAATCTTCAAGTTTATCCTTTAATGGAGGTTTAGGGAGGTAATGGTTCAAAGCTTGGGCAAGCAGGGATCCCCATTCTGATCACAATGGCCATGTACTTATAGCCTAGCAAGTTGTTTTTCACACACTTTGAAATTTTGTAAATTTTAGCAACTTTGGTGCATGGATGCATGGGTAATGATTTGGACCCAATTCATGATGTGATCACATTCCAATTCATGCACAATGGATCCTGCAGCATTAACATGTAAGCATGCAAAAGGAAATGGACAAATGAATTCAAATCTTGCCAAAACAAACTTATGAAAGGAACCATGTGAAAGTCTCTCAAATCTTGTCCAAATGAAGTGATCTTGGACTCTTTGGAAATGTGAAATAAAGAGGAACAACTTTTATGTTTAACACTTTTCCATTTGAATCTTGTATCATGATGAATTTTGAGATGGAAGTTTGATAAATCAAACATAATTGAAAATTTTCTAAGTACCAAGTCAAATGACCACTTCTTTCATCTTGAATAACTTTTTCTATGAGCTTCAAATGGAAATAGTTCCTTCATAAAAGAGTTAGTTATTTTATTCTTATTAAATTTAGTCACAAATTTGACCTTATTTGGATTTTTCATGAGGGAGTTATGCATTTTAGAAGTTGAGGAAAATTGCTTGTTCAATGGTAATGGCCCAAAATGATCTCTAATGTTTCCTCTTGCCACATGCCCTTGAAAGTTGAATTTGACAGTTATAAAAGAATAAAAGTTGTATAGGACATATTTAAATTGATCATGAAACTTGGATGGACTTCATCTCATAAGAATTGAGCAAGTTATGGTCCTTGGAAGTTGACCTCCTAACTAGGGCACAAACAAAATGACCTATAATCTTTAACAATAAAACATGATTTTACAAGAAAAACTAGATCTTGATGTCAACATGAACGTTGTTTGGAATGTCATAAAGAGTAACGTTTGTCTTGGAATTATTTTCATATGACAAAAATTGTAGGAGATAGGGTCTAGGGAACCCCGGTTTTGACCAGTTGACTTTCTCTGGTCAACCTCTTTGAACCAACTTTAAAAATTGAAGTTCTCTTGATATTTGGGACTCATGGAGGATAATATGTGCATAAGATGATGTATTATGAAGTATCCCTTGATATATTTTACCTATTATTGGAGAAACTTGCTAAGGAAGTCACATAAGATACCCAGATGAATTAGGGCTTCCAAGGCAAACAAACTTCAAACTCTTGATGAATTCTTGATCAAATTGGAAAATTAAGAACATGAGGATCCATATATGATGTTTAGAAACATTCTGAGCCATCTCTTTATTGATCTCCTTGCACTGAGGGTCTCAAACCCTAGTTGTGAGCTTGATAGGGCATTGGTGGATGCACATACTACCTATAAAAGAAACAAAACTATACATAGAAATATTTTTGGTATTTTGGTTAGTAAACAAAGAAAAATAAAGTATGATACAATCAAATGTACTTGGTGATCTCTCCCCATACAAACCCAATGAATTAGGGGTAAGGAGTATGCCAAGGTGTGATCCTAAAGTCAATGCAAATGATGAGATATCATGAGGGATCTTAGGGTCAAAATTGGGGTCTTACAATGTGGATTCTTATAAATTCATAGTGGTACGGATAGAGAAGTCACATGTTATCCTACGAACAATATATTTATCGAGGGTGGTGTAGTAATGTATTACACGAGAATGTTTCAGCGTACCTTACTTTTACTAAATATTTTTTTACAACTAACGCCTCAAGATATTTTCAACCATCGAGCTTCAATTTTTTTAACGATTCCAACCTCCTACATATCTCACAATATAAATGCAACATGTTTATAAACATCATGAACTATCTACATTACACATTAGTCAACCATAATTTGTGTAACATCCCATATTTCTCCTCTTTTCATAAATAATGGTATATATATATATATATATATATATATATATATATATATATATATATATATAACTTTTGACTTGATCATGATGGATTATGGGTGTGTGAGTGTGACTAAGAACCATCGATTTATTGTGGATTACGAAATTAAAATATTATGGAGTAAGATGGATATTTTATTCTAAAAGAAAAATTGAACATGTTACAACAATTATATGGTGTTTCATGTTAATTTAAGATTTCTTGAAATTTATAGAATAATAATAAAGTCATAACAACATAATTATATTAATAAGGTGCCATTAAGAATTAAATTATGAAAAGGTGGAATTTATGTAACTTCACATTATTAAGATGAGTTAATATTAAGTATGATTAATGAAGATTATTAATTCTTTAATCCAATATTATGAGCAAGGGTCAATTGGTAAATTGGATTAAGACAAAGGGAAAATATGGAATGTCACACTCATTAATGAAAGGTGTATTATTATAAGTGTAAAGGTCTTCCTAGAGGTGCCCAAATTTTCTCAGGATCGGCGAGGTGGTACATCACCCACATGAGAGAATCCTTAGTCGCCTATTTATTAGGGCAGGAACACATTTCTCAAATACGTTGCCCATTTCCTAGACGACTCATCTGATTTGTGGGAAGTGATGTGTCCCAATCCATAAAGGTGTGAAGAAGGAGTTAGGGGGAATTAATCATGTAATAGGGGACTAAGTGCACCATTCTCACACTCCTAGAAGCGATTGTTACTTAATGGAAGCTTGTGGTCCTGTCCCAGAGATTTCTATAAATACCTCACCCATAAGGTTGAAAGAAGATCCAATTTCACTTCAAGAAAATACCATATATTGAGCTTCTCACCTCACAACGTGAGCTAAATTTAACCATAAAACAAACCCTAAAAACATCGAACATCCCTTAACAACTAAGGATTGTTACACAGTATACTTTTAGCAAGTATAATTGGTGCTAGCCATGGGGATTGATCAAAATGATATGGGTCGCACTTATCGTTACTCGTGATTCGTTTTCTCCCCCTTCCTTTGGAGGATGCTTAAACGGAGTTACAAGACCACTACCAACACCATTTCTAGAGGTTTTGCTGGCAGAGGGGAGTCAAATTTCCCCCAAAGGAAATATGCCAGACAGGTTTTGATGGCAAACATCATACTCACTAGCGTCCCTAAAACTTTGGGGATAAAGCGAGAAACCAAAACCCTCTTCTCTAGTAAAGACACCATTGACATTTATCCCCCATAAAAATGATTCCATGGTCATCATGGTGCAATACGGTGATTAGGATATAAAGTGAGTATTAATCGACCTTCAAAGCTCAACAAATGTCTTATTTCTATAGCATTATTTGAGGGCTCCAGCTTGACCCAAATAACATCTGAGCATTTCAAGGCACTCTAATTGGTCTATTGGGAAAACACATACATGTAAGGGGCCACGTAACGTTTTAAACAAAGTTTGGCTAAGAGGAAAACATAAAAATGGTTAAAGTAAGGTATCTCGTCGTTGACAACTTGTCTTGGTACAATGTGTAACACCCCTAATTTTCGTTTATTTCTTTAAATTAAGTTTAAAATGATTTTTATTATTTTATTTTGGTATTATAGGGGTTTATGTGATTTATTTGGAATTTATGGGAATTAATTAGATTGTTATAATTTAATTATTAAAGAAAATGGGAAAATATGAGACTTGGGAGGAAAATAGTATTTTTTATGAAATTGGTGGGGCAAGGAGATAGTTAACTAAAGTTAAGGGGAGTTGTGGTGATAACTAAATAAAATAGACATATTATATTTTTATTTAATTTAAACAGAAAAGTTAGGAAAAGAAGGGCAGAACAAGTAGTACGTGAAAAAGGCCAAAGAGTGGAAAGCCCTAGGAGAGTAAATGTTAGAGAACTCCATAGACAAAGATTATATTTTGCTGGAAAATTGAAGTAGGGGGATACTCACCCTCTTCTTTATGAAATAGAAAAGTGCTCTCATGGCAGAAAATGCAGTTCTGCCTTCTACACAGCGGTGACGGGCGTCACTTGGGTGATGAGCTGACTGTCACTATGTTGGGTGAGCTGACGGGGAGACCATCATGTTTCCTGAGATGGGCTTCTTGCCCGACCATCACTAGGTGAAGGGTGTGTCGGAAAGGGGGCGACAGACATGTCATGGCGACCGTCACAACGGGAGGGTTGACTGTCATGACCATATTAACCTGTTTTGGGCCACTGACTCATTTTATTGAGTTATTTTGGATTCCATCGACTGTTGGTTATAGTTTTATTGGGTTTGACAAGTTGGTGAATAAAATTGATATGCTTTAAGAGTTGAGTGAATACTTTGTGGATGTATAAGTATGTGTTGTTGAATGCTGGTATGATTTGGCATTGGTGAGTTATAACTGCATATCATATTTGTTATATTGAGACGATGGCCTTATAATGGGAGATGGTTATAGTTAGAAGAGGAGCTAGTGCTGATAATTGCACATGTATGTTGTTGTTGCATGGTCTTGTATCATGTGTGTCGGTGATAGATGTACGAACTTCGGTCCAGTAACGAGTCGATAATTCAGAACGGGGGTCAATGATGATTTAGGGTTCGAAGGGAAACCATTGGTGAGTGGATGACATCAGTAACATACCTCTGATGTCCATGATTGGTACCACATGCATTAGAGTCAAGGTTTTGATTGCATTGCATGCATATTCACATTATGAATTGATTGTTATTATTGTGAATAATTCATACATTGATGATTTTATAAATGATGCTACCCTTGATATCATTTGCACCACTAACATATTTTGAGTCTTTTCTCACCCATGTTTGCTTTGTTTGTGGTGTTTTGTACTCTCTTGGAGTCCAAATAATCAGGTAGAGGAGTAGCTGATGTTTGAGCTGGAGAAAGGCGTTGAGGCCTCTTCATTTATTTACTATTTTCCCGTATTATTTAGTTTCATTGAAGCTCTGATCTGTGACACTAGGATGAGAATATTTGTTAATCATTTTATGTTTTCGAATTTGAGTTAGTTAGTTATATGATGTACTTATTTTATTGAGACAACTAAAGTATGATTGATAATTGAGTTCCACTGCTATTTACTATTATTATGTTGATGAAGTGGTATGTTGAGCATATGTAGCACCGAGAGTTGAGAAATTATATGTTTATTTTTTATATATGAATATCCAGGGTTTTAGGGTGTTACATACTTGGTATCAGAGCAGGTCGGTCCATTCGGCCTAGGTTTTGACTAATTTGTACCCTTATGTGTGACACATGTGTGAAAACTATCGATGCTTTATAGTTATCTTCTCTATTTATTACAATTAGTTAACTTTTTTGAGATGGTTGTACATAGAGAAATGGCTTGCAGGAATAATAGTATGACTGCTGATGTTTTGGAAGCAATGACTCATGTGATGGGGCAGGAGAATCAGGCTTTGGAGGCTCAACATAATCAACAAGGAGTGGTTGATGAGTTCTTTGGGTTAGGGAAGTTTCAGAGGAACAACTAGCCTACTTTTAAGGGGACATACGGTCCTGAGGGTGCTCAGAGTTGGCTTCAAGAGATTGAGAAGATCTTCTGAGTTGTAGTTTACATGGATGGGCAAAAAGTGTTATTTGTGACACATATGTTGTCTGAGGAGGTTGAGTATTTGTGGGATAACGTCCGACAGAGGTTGGGAGCTGCAGGTACTGAGATCATTTGGAAGAACTTTAAGAAAGAGTTTTTGGAGAAGTATTTATCAACTGATGTTCGCAATAAGAAATAGATTGAGTTCCTTGAGCTGAAATAATGAAACATGAATGTGGTTGATTATGTGGCTAAGTGTGAGGAGTTGTCTAGGTTCTGCCCTCATTATAATGGGGTATGAGCTGAAGGTTTTAAGTGCATAAAGTTGGAAAGTGAGTTATGCCATGAAATCAAGCAGTTAGTTGGTTATCAGGAGATTCATCAGTTCTCGGTACTAGTCAATAAATGCAGGATCTACGATAAGGATAGTCAGGCAAAATCTGCTCACTGCAAGAGTGTTAGTGAGAAGAAAAGTGGGAGTATGTATCATGGTAAACCTTATTTGAAACCAGCTGATAAGGGGACATAGAAGTTCCAATAGAAGGTTGTAGGTGGGAAAGAGATAAGTGGGAGAGGAGCTCATGCTACTATGGAATGTTATCGGTTGGGTCACCGTGCTGCTAAGTGTAAGAGTGCAGGTCATAAGTGTTTCGAGTATGGGAAACAAGGAAACGGTATTGCTGAGTGCAAAAATAATGCTCCGACTTGTTACAACTATGGTGAACCAGGACATATTAGTATCCAATGTCAGAAATTGAGGAAGGCACCAGCTTCCGCACAAGCTAGTGGTAGAGTATTTGCTTTTAGTAGTGTTGATGTCTCGATATCAGGTAATTTGATTCAAGGTATGTGTTTCATTAATAGTGTTACTATGATTGCTATAATTGACACCGGTGCGACGTATTTGTTTGTATCTCTTGATTGTGTCAAAAAGTTGAATCTTAACGCGCCTTATATGATTGGAAGTATGGTCATTGATACCCCAACTAATGGTTCAGTGACTATTTCATTGGTGTGTTTGAATTGTTCTTTGACCATTTATGGTAAAGAGTTTGGAGTTGACTTGATATGTTTTCCTTTGAATCAACTCGATGTGACTTTTAGGATGAACTGGATAGAGTTCAACTGGGTTTATATCGACTATTTTGACAAGACTGTGTTGTTTCTGGAACTCGAAGAGAGCAAGGATTTGAAATTCATGTACGCTGGCCAGGTTAAGATGTCTTTGAGGGAGGATGATAAGGTGATCATGATGCTTACTTCTTTGAGAGTGGAGAGAGATGTTATGGCTAATGATATACCTATGGTGTGTGCGTTTTCTGATGTTTTTCTTGAGGATATTTGTGACTTGCTGGTAGAGCAAGAAGTCGAGTTAGCCATGGATTTAGTACCTGGTACTAGACATGTGTAGACGGCACCATATAGAATGTATGCATTAGAGTTGAAAGAGTCGAAGAATCAGTTAGAATAACTGCTAGAGAAGAAGTTTGTTAGATCTAATGTGTCACCGTGGGGAGCGTCAGTGTTGTTGGTTAAGAATAAAGTGTAGAATAGACAAGGATGTTGCACTGGATGCGGTAAGACTAGGCGAAATAAGATTAGAAATGAGAGTATTAGAGAGAATATTGTGATATCATTTAAAGTAGAAAAGATAGTGGAAAATAGATTTAGGTGGTTTGTTCACGTAAAAAGAAGACATGTAAATTCTATTATAAGGATATTAGATATGACGAAAAGGAGTCAAACAAATAGAAGTAAAGGAAGATCTAGTAAATCAATAAAATAACTAATAAGAAAGATCTTGAGATTAAATAATTGAATATAAACATGATCTTTGATAGAATATTATGGTGTAATTTTATTCATGTATCCAACCCAACTTAGTGAGATAAGGATTTATTGTTATTGTTGTTGTAAATAGAAATATTCTTACTTTAAAAAGTTTGCCAATGTTTTAAAAAGGGTAGTTTTGCATTTATAGGACTAGTCTTTGTCTCATGTTTGCAATTGTGTGTGTATTATAGTATGCGTTTAGGGTTCCACCATATGTTGTATTTAAGACTCAACTTTATATAATGAATTAGCTCTTTGATCAACATTTTTGGAATAGAATTATAAATGAAAAGTTATTATGAATTTATGAAAAAATTATGATTAAAGTGTCAAATGAATTTAGATTGTTGTTTTTAAGAAAATAAATAAATACACATTTGTTGTTGAAAATCAAGGAGTTATATGCTCAAGTCAACCCACTCAAACTCAAGAGATTTAACTTAAAGATGAATAAATTGAGAATTAATAAAATTCGTAAGTTTTGAAATCTATAACAAAGTTCACAACTCCAAAATACTAAAAGTTAGATACAAAAATATATGATGTATCATTTGATAACAATAATAGATTTAGAAGATAATTTTTTTATATATAAAGAAAGAATGAAAATATGTGCAAGAGAAAATTTAATGTATTGGGAAGACAATGATTTTGAAAAAAATATTCTATTTTATGTTACTTTTACAAGTTTTGGACAAAATGTGTCACACAACTCATTAATATATTTTGATGTTGTTGATTCCATAACTTCATATAGGATTGTGGATCATCTATTCCCCATATTACAATAATAAACATATGATTATATTCCTAACGATATAATCTTCCTCTTAATTTAATGAAAGGCGACTACTTAGCTATAGGGGTGGCAAACGGGCATGCTCGCCCCGTTTAGGCCTGTCCCGCAAAAGCCCGCAAAAATACGGGGCGGGGCGGGGCGGTCATAGTTGAGGATGTGGGCCTAAAACTTAGACCCGCCCCGCAAAAAAGTGAGGGCGTGGCGGGGAAAGCCCGCGGGCACTGCAATATTTAAGCTTAAAAATGCAAAAATTTATGTAAATACATGTGCCCGCAAAAGCCCGCAAAAAAATGGGGCGGGGCGGGGCGGACATATTTGAGGGTGAGGGCCTAAATCCTTGGTCCGCCCCGCACAAAAGTGCGGGCAAAACGGGCATGCCCAACGGGCCGAGCCCATTTTGCCACCCCTACTTAGCTACAAACACTTGTACTCCTCAAACTAACCATAAATTCTATAATGTTGTTGCTCATAATTTTTATATATTTAACATTCATTAACAAAAAATATGTAGACAATTTTAAGTCAATTGATAATATTTATATTAATTAATTTTTTCCTTATTAGAATAATGAGTATTATTCATATTTATTTCACTTGTGATAGATAGTAGTCAACTAGTCAATCTCATTATAAATTTAATACATCATAAACTTCCCGCTTATTTTTATTCATCCATCATTGTAGTATACAAATATAAGGTAAATTATATAAAATTTGAATTGATTATATAATGTATGAATGACTATCTGTGATAAGTTCAATATTTTTGCATTCATTATCTTTTTAGGTTTATGTCTATTAGTCTCTTTCTTGTATTTTATAGGAATTGTTAAACTGCAAAGCTCAAAATATAAAAATACATAAAAATAATGATTATCAAAATTTATCTAAAGTTGTTATGCACACATGTATGAAATTTAAGCCTTTAGCACGCCATCAACTCTTATACGAAATATAGAGATAGACTATATAATTATTTTAAATCATCATATTTTTATGGCTTAAATAGTCTTTTCGTCCTTGTTAGTTGACGCGTTCTTGTTTTTAGTCCTTAAATCTTTTCTTTGGAAATAGTCTTGGAATGTTAAAATCATTTTGAGTTTAGTCCATAAAGTGAAAATCCGCAGGAAAATCCATAGGAAAATCCGCAAGAAACATGCAGATTTTCATACGAATTTTAATTTTAAGGACTAAACCAAACATTCACAAATTATTTCCACAAATCAAAGGTTTAGTGACTAAAAATAAAAACACACCTACTTACATGGATGAAAAAACTATTTAAGTCTTCTTTTCTTTACTAAAGTAACTAATTCTAATCATGTAGTAACATTGTTGTGTCCATATCTTATAAAAGATAACAAAGGTGTCAATTTTTGCATGATATCATAATGTTCTTCTAGGCCTATTAAATAAATATTTTCAAGTGTCAGAGACATGATATGAATAACATCATTATGATGTGAAAATAAAATTATACACTTAAAAGTAATTTAGAACTAACTTAAACTTAACCGGTAGGTTATATGCATTGGCGCTTGTTATAAATGCACTCGTCAAACCGATGTGAACACTCCTCATAGATGCAATCATAGTGTTCCTCACAAAAATCAGCTTTAATTTAATATAAGAATAAATTAATATTACTAAAATACATAATTCAAAGATATAAACTTTGAAAAGTATGAGAAAAAAGTCTTACCACCAACAAATTATAGCATAAGCACAACATATAAGTTTATTCATAATTTTATCTTTTTGTTTGTAACAAATAGAAAAATGTATGATCTGTTTATAAAGGTTGATGCTAATTATATGTTTTTTTTTTCAAATCCATTATATAGTTTTAATACTTGGAATTGTAAGAAATCCTTCCTAAAAAATTGTCTCATAAGTACATTGATATATCATATTTCTCTTTTTTACTCCCTTAATTGATCACTTGACTTTAATAATAATGACACGCAATGATACTTTTGATCATTAGATTTCATTGTTTTTTTTATAAAAATATTATATTTTAATATTTTTTATTTTATTTCTTTTATCTTTTCATAAAAGATAAAGAAAAATGTCCCATGAGATATAATAACGTTGAACGATAAAAAAAAGTTTTATAAACAAATCATGAATTAAGTGATAACATATTTGTGCTCAAATTAGAAGTATGTTAAATCAAAATTAATGTATATCAAATGTGAGAGATGTGTGATTTGTTTTACATATTTGTCCTTTTAACTTACATAATTGATCCCTAAACCTTAAGAAAACTAATATATATAAAACTTTTTTTAGCCACGAGAGTTTATTATGATTTATTATGAATCTTTTATTATTATATTTTTCTTTTTTATCCATTCACACAATATGTGAGAAAAAACACATAAGAGAAATAATAATGTTAAAGGATGAGAAATTTAATATATAAATAAATAATGAATGGAGTGCTGAAAGCCTGAGTCCTGAGAATGTACTCCTCTCAAGGTCTCATGTTTGTATTCCGCTAGGTGCAAACAATTTCAATGTTGGACCATGTACATACAAAACTTTACTCTAGCTTTAAACACCCTGCAAGTGGATGGTGGAATTAGTCCCTTTGAATTAGTCCGTCGCAATTATTTTTAATCTTTAATATTTTGATATTTTGACTTTTAATTTTAGAAATTGAGTTTTTAGTCTTACAAGTAAATATTTTTCAAGAATTTTGACTCCATCTCATTTTTTAATTTTTTTTATGATATTTATATTAATCATTGTAATGATCTCTCTAATTCTTTTGAAATATTAATTATGTTCAATTTTCTTATAGGTTAATTTCTATTATTAATGAGTAGGTCACATCAACTAAAATAATATCAAAATATAAAAAGGGTGAAAAAGAAAAAGAAAAATAAAAAGTGAAAATTGAGGGATACAAAATCAATTAAAAAGATATGAGGGTAAAAAATTAATTTTTTAAAGTAGAAACAAAAATGCATTTAAGTCTGACTAAGCAAATCTTTTGATCATTTTATAATGTTAATGTCAATTAAATTATTTTTATTACGTTTTAAAAAGTTCTTTAAAAAATATGAATTATTATAAAACATTGTCATTTAATTACCTCGATGCATTATATTATATTTATCTTTTTTGTGCATTTATATTTATATATTTAACTTTCAACCGATCGATCACTTAAGTAAAGATAATATATAAAATATTTTTTATCATAGGAGTTTTTATTATTACAAACCTTTAATGAGTCCAAAAAAAATACTTTTAATTAATACTTTGTTTACCTATTAATGAGAAATAGGGGCAGTTTTTTATTTATATTTTTTTTCCATTACGACATCTTTATAGTCATGAAAACATATGTTTCAATAGCACCCAAAAAAAGTATTTAAAGGAGACAAATAAGATACATCAATGTATTTAATAGAAGTTTTGTATTAAAAAATAGAAGGGTTGTAATAAAAAATAAAGAATTCTTTAGATAAAAAAAATCATATATCTTATCTTTATTATATTCGAATGGTTAATTGAGTGAGTTAAGTGAACAATTAACATACATCAATATCTTTAAGTGACAATGTTTCATAATAATTCTTATTTGTGAAAGAAATTTGCACTAGTCCTTAAGTATGAAAAATTATTTAATTAGCATCAACATTTATAAAATGATCAAATAATTTTTTATTTACTAATAAAAAAAGGAAAAAAATGATCAAAATTATATCTTTTGTTTAAGCTACAATTCTCTTTCTTTATTAATCTTACGACAATACACCGTAAGTATTTAAAAATCAAATCTAATAAAAATATGGTAAAAATGTTTTATAATTAAGCACTCGCAAGCATAGAACAACAATAACAAGCCTAACCATATGTATCAATTTTTGCCATAATATTCTACCAATGATCATGTTGCTATCCAAATCATTAATCTCGAGATCTTTTTTAATAACTTATTTTATAATCATTTTTATAATATTTTTTATGTTTATTCATATTTGTTTTTTTCTTTTAATTTTGTTATGTATCATATCGTATTTTCTTTTATATCAAACTTTAAATGATTTATTTTATTTTTATTTTTGTTTATTCATTTTATTAAATATTGTAATCATTAATATTTAATAATAAGTTATTTTATGTATGTGTTTTGTTAGATGATTCATCATGATTTAAAAGTTGCTATCAACATATAATTTAATTTGTGTTGGATAGTTATAATCTAAATCAAATGTACTCAATTTTTTAACGTTATGTGATAAATTATTACTTTTTTAGTCACTTTATATTAGAATTTTATTACTAAAAAAATATGCATGAATTTTTCACATTTGAATATCATATCACTTATATAAGACCATAAGGATAAAAATGTAAATTATTAATAAAACTCATCCTCTCCCCTCCTGAACCAAACACATTTTATTTAAAATCCCTCCATTCCCCTCCCCTCCCCTCTTTTGAATCAAACACTTATATGATTAAAAAATTCTCTCACCTCCCCTCCCCTTTCCTCTTTTTAAAATCCCTCCCCTCCCCCTCATTTGAACCAAACAGACCCTAATTATTTGCCTTATCTCTATTTGGTCTTCCCTCCTTACTACAAAATCTACTGGTATTCTCTTTACATGCTCAAACCACCTAATTCTATTTTCACCACCTACTCCACTATAGACGCTACCTCGACACTCTCCCTAATATTTTCATTTCTAATTTTATTCGGTTGAGTCCTACCATACATTCATAGTAACATCATCATCTCTACTACACTCATTTTATTTTCACATTGATCCTTAGCCTCCCAACATTATGTCCCGTACAAAATCGTAAGCCCTACCGCAGTCCGCAAGAAAATATCACATAATAATCTTGTAGAATTAACATAATATTCTTGTACGCAATTATTTAATCTATACAAAACATATCAATTGTTTGTGACATTCTACATAGTGGGTTCTAGTTAATCAAATGCTTGTCGATCATTTACAACTTTGAGAATGTTGGGAAAACTCCAATCTTGAAGTTAATCGAATCAATCTTGATGAGATTACTTGGACTCCAAATAATAACAAAATAACTAAATCAACTAAAACTAAGTTAAGTTAACTATTTCGACTCTATCGAATCTTCGATAGGCTATATTTGACTTTCTGTCAAATATAGCAAATACAAACTCTATTCGACACAAACTACTTTCGACACCCATCGAATACAAAAATACTATTTCGACTTCGACACAAAAATTACATATTTAAATCACCACCTAATTCATTGTGTCTAAGCTATCAACATTCATTAGTGTTCTTAATCTCTTTAACAATTCAACCTACACAAGCTTCGTCATTATATCTGCAATCTGATTCTCTGATCTACAATGCTCCAGGCTCAAATTTTCATTTTCTACCTTCTCTATCAAGAAATGGAACCTCATTTTGATGTATTTGCTTATTATGTATGATATCCGATTCTTTGCTAGGCTGATAGCTGACATGTTATTGATCTTCATGGTCATTGCTCCATGATTCTTCCTTGTAATTTCTTCGACTAGATTCATCATCCATCTTTCTCGGCATGCATATAGAAAAGCTATTATGTATTATGCCTCACATGATGATAAAGCTACCATTGGTTCCTTTCTTGAACTCCATGCGACTGGTGCACCACCTAACATGAACACATATATTATTGTCAATTTTCTATCTTCAGCATCACCATGCCAACTAAAGTCAGTGTAGCTCACAAGTTTTCATTATTTCCCTTTATCAACTGAAGGAAACAAAATACCATAATCAAGTGTTCCTTTGAGATATTTTAGTATCCTCTTGGTGGTTGCAAGATGAGATGCCTTTGGCTTCTGCATGAATTTGCTGACCATGCCTACACAATAAGCTAAATTTAGCCTTGTGTCACAAAGGTATCAAAGTGATCCAATGAGTCTTCTATACTGCATTGGATCAACACCATCTTCATATGAGTCTTTAGATAGTTGCAATATGGGCTCAACTGGAGTCGAAGTTGGGTTGCAATCTTGCATCTCAAATCTCTTGAGTATTTATCATGTATATCTTCTTCGGTGCATCATTAAGTCTCTACTACTCTTTTAGAATTCTATACCAAGTAAGTATGAGAGATTTCCCAAGTATGGCATTTCAAACTCCTTACTTAAGTCATGTTTGAAGTCTTTGATCTCCTTCTTGAAACTGCTTGTTATCAATAGGTCGTCGGCATAGAGACATAGTATAAGCAATTCACTCATGCTCCTCCTGCCATAGACACCATGCTCTGTCGAACACCTTTCAAACTCTTTCTCTCTTAGAAATCAATCTATTTTTTGTTCCAAGCTCCTGGAGCTTGTTTCAACCCCTATAGGGCTTTATGCAGCATGTATACTTTCCTTTCTTGGTCCTGTTCAACAAACCCAACTGGTTGCGTTACACACACCTTTTCTTCTATAGGGTCATTCTAGAATGCATATTTCAAGTCCATCTGACACATCGACCAGTTACACATATTGGCTAGACCAATAACTAACATGATTGTTTTGATTCTAGCTACTTGTGCAAATAATTTATCATAGTCGATTCCTTTTTTATGAAGAAGCCCTTTTGCTACAAGTCTTGCCTTGTGTCGAATTACTTCACCTTTTTTATTTATCTTGACTTTGTATACCCACTTCAAATTAATTTCCTTCTTCCCTCTTGACAATTTGACTAGTGACCAAGTATCATTGTTTTCTATGAATTTTATCTCATCCACCATAGCTTTCATCCACCTTGAGTCTTTCAATGCTTCATCTGCATTTACTGGCTCAATATCTGAGTAGAATGCATAGTGTACTAGCTCGCATTCATCATCTACCACATCATCTGATGTGATTACACATTCCTGCAGTCTTTTAGGCATGTTTATTATTCTCTAAGGTCTTCTTGTGCTAGCTTGACCTTTGACAACTTCTTGTCGAATTTCTCTAACAGTTTATCGAACATCTCTAATAACTTCATTAGATGGTTCATCATACAGGACTATCACAGAATCCTTCTTGATGTTCTTAGTGCAATCCCACTCATTAAGCTCATCTATGATCACTCTGTCTTTCGACCATTGATTTGAACTTGGTGAAAACATTGATCACATCATTTTCTTCTTGATTAAGTAGGTCCATAGCTTTCTGTTGTAATATCAATAAATGTAACAAATTACTTGTTACCTCCAAGTGAACCTACCTAGATATGACCACCCACGTCTGAGTAAATTATCTTGAGAGTGGATTTCGACTTGCTTCTTGCATCCTTATTGAAGCTATTCTTATGTTGCTTTGCTTAAACACATTTTTCAAATACTTCTTCTGGAATATGGTTTTCTAGTAGACCTGAAACCATGCTTTTCCTCTTCAGATTACTAATATCATTAAAATTCAAGTGACCAAGTCTATAATTCCATAACCAAGTTTAATCCCGAAGGTTCTATTCCAAGACATATGAGCCTTCAAGATTAACCTCTTTCCCGAGTCGATCGCTCTCATCATTCTATCTTCGACCAACACTTTGTAATTCCTTTCGATTCGCAGTCCTATTCTTAGAAGATTACTCTTAATGCTAGGTATGTATAACACATTGGAAATTACTTATTGTTTACCATCCTTTCTTCTTATCAGAACATCATTAATACCTTCAGTAGATACGGTATTATCGTTTACAAATTTTACTTTGTTCTTCGATGAGCGACTGATGTTGATAAAATAATATTTTGTTCCAATCATGTGATGAATAACCTGAGTTAAGTACCATTGATATTTCAATCTTTCTTTTTCTTTTATGGTGACCATTAACATCACTTCGTCTTCTGCAAGTTTTGCATCAATTTCTTAATCTTTCTTGGCTCCTCGACATTGGTTAGCACTAAATATGAATTTTATCAGATTTTCTTCCATCACCTCTTCCTTTGCCTACACCACCACCTCTGTGATTTCCTTGGTTAGAATATTGTCTTTGATTTGATGAACTACCTTCTTGATTATTTACTCTTCCAATCTAATTATTGTAACTTTCTCAATCGTTGTTATTATTCCATCTTCCTTTGTCTTTCTTAGTCGACTGAGCTTGCAAAGCCATATCAGTCTTCAACTTGCTGGCAGTTTTTTCAGTCATTCTTTGTTCATGAGATTCAAGAGTCCCTTGAAGATCTTCTTTTGTCATGCTTGTCAAATACTTCGACTCTTCTATAGCTACTATCACATGATCAAACTTTGGAGCCAATGACCTCAAAATCTTTGACACTACAAATTTTGATGTTAATACTTCTCCACACATTTAGATTTGATTCACCGATTTTGTTACCCTAGTGAAGAAATCAGTCATGTTTCCATTATCTTCCATTTGAAGCAATTCATACATTCTTTTGTAAGTTTGTAACCTCATCTCATTCACTTTCTTAGCGCGTCCAAATGATTTTTTTAGGATGTGCCATGCTTCCTTTGTTGAATCTACATCACGAACTTTCTCAAAGTTGTCTCGATCAACGCATTGATGGATAAAAAAGAGAGCCTTGTAATCTTTCTTCTTCAAGTATTTGTGTGCAGCCTTTTGTTCATCCGTTCTCCAATTTGTGTCACTCCATTCTTCACAAAATCCCAAAGATCTAGATAAAAAAAAAACGTTCATTTTCTTACACCAATTTTCATAGTTTTTACAATTTAATATTGGAAGATTCGCTGGAAAATGCCCACTCAGATTATTCATCGTGATTCAATGCGTCCCAAAGATCACTAAATATGCTCTAATACTAGATGTTGGGAAGACTCCAATCTTGAAGTTAACCGAATTAATATTGATGAAAAAGAATCAATCTTTCTAATTTATCACTCCTCTTGTTCTTCACCCATTACTCAGGTGAAACAATCACTCCTTGGTTGCAATATGATTCTACACTTCATAGAGAATTGAAAGAAGAAAAAACAATGCTAATTGAAAGTGAGAGAAAAGAGAAATTTGGAAGGAAGAAGATGAATGTAATGTCGTTGTGCAAACTGCACTTTAAATGTTTGATAATGTGTGTTAATCACAATTGTGATTTCGGAAATTACACAATATTTACATACACTTGATACGAATGAAAATAGAGTTCCTATCTATTTATATAAGATATTACTTGCGCTCCAAGTAATAACAAAATAACTAACTCAACTAAAATTGAGCTAAGTTAACTATTTCGACTTTGTCGACTCCATAGACACCAACATGCTTCGACAGGGTATATTTGACTTTCTGTCAAATATAGAAAATACACAATTTGTTCGACACAAACTACTTTCGACATCCGTCGAATACAAACATACTATTTCGACTTTAACACAAAAAATTACATATTTAAAAAATAAAACATAAATAAATTAAATTTATATATTGCGATGGAAATATGGCAATCACTTTGTCTCTTGGATGTCATGCTCTTCAACTAATGACATCTCCTTAATTACCCAAACAATGTGAAAGTAGGCACATGAAAATTTATAAAGGCGATTCATCGTTCTCAAAGATAATAATGAACGATAATCAATACTAAATAGTATACATGACATTTCCTTATGCGTCCTAACCATCAACTAACACTTACATGTGGATTCTTATAATTCCAAAGTGGTACAGGTAGATAAGCCATGTGTTACCCTATGAACAATATATTTAGTCTGGTTGGTGCAGTATTACATGAGAATGTTTCAGTGTAACTTACCTTAACTAAATACCTTTTTTACAACTAACGCCTCCAAGATATTCTCAACCATCGAGCTTCAATTTTTAAACAATTCCAACCTTCTACATATATCACAATATAAATGCAACATGTATATAACATAAACATCATGAACAATCTGCATTAGACATTAGTTTGTGACTTGATTGTGTTGGATTAAGGATGTTTGAGTGTGACTAAGAACTATGGATTTATTGTGAATTACGAAATTAGAATATTTTGGAGTAAAATGGATATTTTTCCCTAAAGTAAAATTTGGAAATGTTACAACAATTATAAGATATTTCATGTCAATTTAAGATTTCATGAAGTTTATAAAATAATAATTAAGTCACAAAAAAACTAAGTATATTAATAAGGTGCCATTAAGAATTAAGTGATGAAGTGGTGGCCGTTATGTAACTTTACATTATTAAGATAAGTTAAGATTAAGTAGGATTTAAGAAAGATTATTAATTATTTAATCTAAAATTATGAGCAAGGGTCAATTGGTAAATTGGATTAAGACAAAGGAAAAATATGGAATATCACACTCATTAATGAAAGGCGTATTAGTATAAGTGTAAAGGTCATCCTAGAGGCACCTGAAGTTTCTCAACATGGGCGAGGTGGTGTGTTGCCCACATGAGAGAATCTCTAGTCGCCTATTAATTGGAACATGCACACCTTTCTCAAATACGCCTCCCATTCCCTAGATGACAAACCTGATTTGTAGGAAGTGACATGTCCCAGTCGATATCAGTGCAAAGACGGAGTTATGGAAAATTAATCATGTTCTCATGAATAATAGGGGATTAATTGCCCCATTCTCACTCCTACTTCCTGGAAGTATGAGGTCCAGGCCCAGGGATTTCTATAAATGCCTCAACCCTAAGGTTGAAAGACGATCCAATTTCACTTTTAAAAAAATACCACATACTTAGCTTCTCACCTCACTGTGTGAGCTAAATCTAATCATACAAAAAACCCTAAAAACATATCACATCCCTTAACCACTAGGGGTTGTTACATATTGTACTTTTAAAAAGTATAATTGGAGTACAATGTGGGACTTGGTAAAAATGATATGGGTTGCACTTATCGTTACTCACCACTCGTTTTTGCCCCTTCCCTCGGAGGATGCTTAAATGAAGTTCCAAGACCGATGTCTACATCATTGCTGGAGGTTTTGCTGGTAGAGGAGAGTCTAATTCTTCTCGAAGAAAATATGTCAAATGAGATTTGATGGAGAACATCATACCCGATAGCATCCCTAAAACCTTAGGGAGAGAGTGAGAATCCAAAACCCCTTTCTCTAGTAAAGACGCCATTAGAATTTTCCCTATAACAATGACCCTATGTCATCAAGGTGCAATACGGTAATTGGGATATAAAATGAGTATTAATTGACCATGGAAGCTCAACAAATGTCTTATTCTTGAGCACTTTTGAGGGCTCCAGATTGACCCAAACAACATCTGAGCGTTCCAAGGCTCTCTAGTTGGTATGTTGGGAAAACACGTACATGTGAGGGGCCACGTAACGCTCTAAACAAGGTCTGACTCAGAGGAAAGCGTAAAAATGGTTAAAGTAAAGTATCTCATGGTTGACACCTCGTCTCTGCATAATTCCATCCTAGGGAGGTTTGCCCTTAATTTTCTAGGGGCAGTTCTATACACCCTTCATTTGATTTGAGAGTATTTGTTACCTAATGGAAAGTTGGGTTAGTTCGGAAGGACTATGAGGTCACCCAAGAATGATATTTGAACTACTTAGAAATGAAAAGGGAGCATGTTGCCCCATATGTTGCTCATAAAACAAAACCACGAGAAGCAAAGGTCACAAGATGGGACCCAAAACCGAGGATCGAAAAATAAAAGATTACTCCAATAGAGGACCTAAAAGAAATCAAAATAAACATCTCCTTGGATCATCAGGTCACTAAACTAGAAACCTCCTTATCTGAGTCAGATGAGGAAAAGTTGGTCACCTTGCTAAGGAGGAACCTAGATTTATTCGCTTGGGTGCCCTTTGATATTCTAGGAATTGATACAAGAGTGGTCGGACACCGCCTCATCGTTGATCTTGTAGTGAAGGTAATGTCTCAGAGGAAATACAAGGTATGCAAGGAGAAGAAAGAAATCAATGATGAAGAAGTTTAGAAATAAATAAAGGTCGACTTTACCATTTAGGTCAAATACCCATCTTGGTTGGCTAACACAGTTTTTGTGAGGAAGTCATCAAGCAAATGAAACATATGCATCGACTTCACTGACCTTAACATTGTGTGCCCTAAAGATTGATATCCTCTACCCAACATAGATTATCTTATTGGTGCATCCTCATGCTACATAACATTGAGTTTCATAGATGTCTATTACAGATAAAACCAGATAAAGATGGATCTCGTGGAGGCGCCCGAAACAATATTCATGTCTAATATTGGAAATTATTATCACAACGTCATACCTTTTGGGCTAAAGAATGTAAGTGTTACTTATCAGATACTCATGAATGCAATGTTCTCAAAACAGATAGAGTGCATCCTGAAAGTCTATATTAACGACATAATAGTGAAGACCTCATAAGAGAATAACGATACATCAAACTTAGAAGATATCACAGGGTCATTCAAAAACTAAAACATGCACTTAAATCCCACTAAGTGTTCATTTGGCATGAAAACAAGTAAGTTTCGTAGTTTTATGTTAACCATGAGTGTTATAGAGGAAAAACCAGATAAGTGTCAGGTCATCATCGACTTGAGGAGCCCATCCAATGTTAAAGAAGTTTAACACCTAACAGGATGTTTAGCCACCTTATCTCGTTTCCTTTCTTGTGCAGGTGACAAGGCTTTACATTTATTTTCCACTCTAAAGAAAAGGATAAATTTGAATGGAAGGACGAATTCAAGGATGCGTTTTCAACCTTAAAGGCCTTTCTAGCATCGTCGCCCATCTTGGCAGCCCAATAGCAGATTCACATATGTACCTATATCTTTTTTTTACTGACCATATGATAAGTTTAGTGTTGGTCCAAGAGACATATAAGGTTGAGTGACCTGTCTATTTCATGAGCAAGGTGTTCAAGGGTGTTAAGGCATGGCATCAAAAGAATGAGAGACTTTCTCTAACGATCCCGATAATAGGAAATAAACTTAGACCTTGCTTTCAAGGACATAGGGTAATGATAAAAACCAACTACCCCATACGATAGGTCTTGAAAAGGCAAAAGTTAGCATGCAGGATTTATCTTGGCAATTGAATTATTTGAGTATGACATCCACTTTATGGAATAATTCATTTCGCTAGTAGGAAAGGAGGATCCTTCCATGCGAACACTATCAGTAGATGACGCCTCTAACTTAAAGGGAAATAGTGTCAAGATAGTATTAGAAGGACCAGACAACCTGTTAATTAAGCAGTCATTGAAGTTTGAGTTCATAGCTAGAAACAATCATGTCTAGTGCGAATCCTTCATTGCTGGCATGGTGCTCGCCCTCAAAATGAGGGAATCAAATCTAAAGGTAAAAAATGACTCCCAGTTGTTGTAAAATCAAGCCCTTAGGAAGTACCAAGTGGAGGATCCCTAGATCATCAAATATCAGAAAAAGGTATATGACTTAATAGAACGTTTCAGAACTTTCAAGATATGTATGTGCGTAAGGAACATAATTTAAGGGTGTACCTTCTTCCCAAACTTGCTAGCATGAAAAGAATAAGGCCCAACTGCATAATAGTTCAGGAGACTCTCACCATCTCTAGTATCGAGGCGGATGAGACCAACACTCTGAAGTTTCCCAGACCATTAGCTGGATGACGTCTATAAAACATTATATATATGAACTGCCACGGAACGAGTTAGAGGATAAGAAGATTCATAAGCATGCAGAAAAATACACAATGGTGTCATGGAAGCTCTACAAAGTGGGAAGGGTTTCCCACATGTTAAGATGCTTAAGTGAGCATAAAGTTGCCCTAGTCCTTGTCGAGGTTCACCAGGGGGCTTGTGGCAGTCACATTGGAGCTCAAGCCATGGCCAACAAGTTGTTCAGGGAGATTTATTATTGGCTCACACTAATGAATGACAATACGACATTTGTTAGGAAATGTGACAAATGTCAGAAGCATGCCAATTTTCATCATGTGTCGTATGAGATCCTTTATTCCATCACGACACTTTGGCCATTTCACCAATGAAACATGGACATTTTGGGCCCTTTCCCGAAGGCGCCAAGTCAGCTAAAGTTTCTGATCGTTGGAGTAGACTATTGCATATAGTGGATGTAAGTTGAAGCCATATCCAAGATCACAACAAAAAGGTTCCTCCATTTTATTGGAAGCAACTTATATGCGAGTTTGATTTTCCAGGAGACATCATTTAAGACAATGGAACTCCATTTTCCAGCGCTACCATGGCCTATTTATGTCATAGCCTAGGAGTACAAACACAATTTATTTTTCATTTTCCATCCACAAGAAAACAGGTTGGCTGAATCAACAAACAAATTTAAGGGGGTTAAGAAGAAGCTAGATGATGCCAAAGGACTCTGGGCTAAAAAAAATCAAGAAGTACTATGGTCATATCATACCACCCCTAATTCAACCACCAAAGAGACTCCATTCATAATGGTATATGGAGTGGATGCCATGTTTCTTGTTGAAATCGACATGTCCTCTTGGAGGCGCTCTCATTTTAACGCAGAAGAAACGAGCCATGGCTAAGATGTTTTGCTGATCTTATTTACAAGATGAGAGATGTCACCTACATGTGTGAATTCACCGTCAAGAAAAGGGAGGTCAGAAGATACAACTAAAAGATGGTTCAAAGAGAAATGCAAGAGGACGACCAAGTACAAAGGCAGGTTGTCGTACACACCCATTAGAGGAAACTGTAACTCAAATGGGAAGGACCATAATGCATATATCATAATTTTCCTCATGGAACCTACAAACTTGAGAAGATGGATGGACGACTCACCCCTAGAACATAAAACTCAGTTAACATAAGCTATTGTTATAGTTAATTATTTTTCGGCTGTGTAGTTAAAGGTGAAAGGCAATTTTCCTACCAGTGTATGAATTTATTTGAAAAAAATTATTGTTATTTATAGTAGGTTATTATGGATATATATGCTTGCAGGTTATAAAGCTCTACATCTGAAGTTTTTATGAGGATAACGCATGAAAATAACTTTCAACCTCGATGATGATAACCAAAGAAAGTATCTATCAACAAAAGGACTCAAGATAAAGTTCCTATACAAATCATAAACTATATAGCAAAACTCTTGAAGTGTTGGATAAAGGTGTGAAAGTTCTCCAAGTCATGTCTATATGTTTGTCTGAGTGAGCGGAGTATTGTAAAAGTAAGGGAGTAGCTTAAAAGTACTAAGGCAACTCACACACACACTTAAAAATATTTTATCAAATGTGTTTAAACTTAAAATCAATTTATATGCCTAAACAAGTGATTAAAGAGTTGTTCAACCCTTTTAAACCATTTTTAACTAACTAATTGATTAGTTAATTATGCTAATCGATTGGGAAAACCTTTTTGAGCCACCTAATCAATTAGAGCATCAAGCTAATCGATTAGAAGAGTGGTAATCAATTTAATGAAAAGACATGGATAACACATTAATGACTTGCAATGACTATATATCCAAAAACTCCTATTTGAATGTGGTAATCAATTAAAAATGACTATATTTCCATTTCTAGATCTTTCAACTACTATATAAAGGCGCCACGCCTCCACTTAAAACCATGCCAGTTTCCAACGTTTCTATATTTCTTTGGAGTTTATCTTTCTCCCTCTCTCTCTAAAAATATTTTCTTTTGCTTCATATTGCCTTAGTGCTAGTAAGTGGAGTTTTCCTGTGAGGAAGGAATTTTTGTAAGTGGCCGTGTTGGTCGTTTATATTCTTAAGGGAGGAATACTTTTAATATATTGAGTTTTCTTCTTGAGATAAACTTGTCATAAAATCTCTGGATTTGGTTTCTTCATCTTTGCCAAAAAAAGATTTATTTTGTTTACTAAGATAAGCCATAAATATCTAAACGGTTTGTTAGCTTAGCCTGGGGTAAAAGTTGTCATTAGTTGGGGGGTAAGCCTGTTAAAAATATCAAGATCATATTGTATTAAGGTTCGTGGTCATAAACTTCAAAAGCTCATAGGTTTATTGTCATAATTCTCAATAAAACCTCTTGGGAACATGACTAGGCCAACGTTCGGCTAAATCTGTATACATCTCTGGTGCAATCTTAGTAACCTTATCCTTTTATTTTTTGCAGTTTACTTTCAGAATTTTATTTCTGCTGCAAATTACTCACTTAAAATTACTAATACAATCTTAATCGAGAAAGATTTAAAATCAATTATGAATTTTAAATACCACAATTCAGCCCCCTCTTGTGTTTTAAGTCACTTGTCCAACAAGTGGCATCAGAGCCTAACTACTATTAAGGACTAATCGTCTAAGGAGGAAAAACTTGTTCAAGCTATTGACTAAACAAACCTCCATCCATAAATGGAGAAGGGTATAGTTTATGGAAAGAGAAAATGAAAATTTTCATATAAGGGAAGAATCGTAGTATTTGGATGTTATGAGAGAATGACCATTTGTCCCCACACAAAGAAGTTAATGGTGTTGTATTGGACAAATATGAAAAGGATTGGTCCAAAAAGAATAAAGAGAATGTGCAACACAATTTAAAAGCTAAGAACATCATCACCACCACACTCGGTCTTTATGAGTTCCTACGAGTCTCTCACTGTGAATTACCCATGAAGGTACTACTGAGGTAAATAGGCCAAGATTGGGCACATTATCCTTTGAGTATGAACTCTTCATAATGAAACTTGAAGAGAACGTAAGTCAAATGCAAACAATATTTACACATATCGTGAGTCGTATGAGAACTCTAGGGAAAACATTCTCAAATGAGGAGTTAGTCTTAAAGATTCTTAGATGCCTAAACTGGAGTTGGCAACCCAAAGTCAGTGCAATTTGTGAAGCTAAGGATCTGGAGATTATGGACACACACTCTATTTGGTAAGTTGCGGAAACATGAAACTAAACTCAAAAGACTCGCCATAGACGAAGAAGGAGAAAAGAAAAATAAGAGTCTAACACTTACAGCTGAAGAATCTGAATCAGATGATGACATGGCTCTCATGGTAAAGAACTTCAGGAGATTTATGAAGAATGAGAAAAATAAAATATAAGAGTGATGAAAATATGGAGATAAGAAACCATCCATTCCAACATGCTACAATTATGGGAAAAAAGGACATATCATACCATATTGTCCTCTACTAAAAAAGGCTAATAAAAATTTTAGAAAAAACCAAAAAAATAAATAAAGCTTATGTCGCATGGGAAGATAATGATATGGAATTCTCAAATGATGAAGAAGAAAAATCCAACATATGTCTAATGACAAAGCCTCAAGATGATGAGGTAACCTCTCAATTTTCCTATCATAATTTATTTAGCCTATGTAAGAAACTAACAAAAGAAGCAAATAAACTAGAACAAATTATTTCTACATATAAGGATGTTATTTCCTCTATGAAACTAGAAAAAAAACTTGAGAGAGAAATAGAACGTCTTAGAGAAGAAAACTCAAATCAAAACTCTTCCACATCAAACAATGAACCTGAAACATGTGATAGTTGTAAAAACTTAAAAAATGAAGTTTGCGATCTTCATAAAAAAATTGTTAAGTTTACCAAAGGGAGAGACAACATAGAAGTCTTGCTAGGAAATCCAATAGCCTCCTACAAATAAATAAAATCACATTGCCATGTTCTATTTCCTTAAAAACGCCATGAAAGCAAAGGAGGGCACGCCCCTTCATACTTTTATAAAAAAACACTATGAACGCAAAGCAAAACTATCAGCTAAGTTTGAGAAGGCATATTAATAGGATATTCCATTTCGAGCAAATCTTTTAGAGTGTATAATAAGAAAACTAAAACAACTGAAGAATCAATTCATGTTGCATTTGATGAATCCAACCCAAAAAACTATATAAGTAGAGGTCATTAATAGTATTGGTGTCTTAGAAAGGACAAATTTGGAAGACAATCAAGAGAAAAAATCAAGAAGAATATGAAACTAAAGTCACAATTGAAGAACCACTCCAGGAAGAAATTCTAGACACTCCATAAGAACATCTTGATCTCCCGAAAGAATGGAGGCTGACAAAGGACCATCCAATTCAAAATGTCATTGGAGATATATCCAAGGGAGTTACCACTCGATGATCTCTCAACAAGGTATGTAATCTTGTGGCTTTTGTTTCACAAATTAAGCTAATGGGAATCGACAAAGCCATAGTCAACGAACATTGGTCTCTTTCTATGCAAGAAGAGTTAAATCAATTTGAGTGACATAATGTTTGGGAACTAGTTCCCAAACACTTGACTAATCTAGTAATTGGTACCTGATGGGTCTTTCACAATAAGCTGGATGAAGACGACAATGTTTTAAGAAATAAAGACAGACTCATTGAGAATGGATATTATCAACATGAAGGAATAGATTTCGATGAAACCTATGCTCGTGTAGCCATATTAGAATCCATAACAATGTTATTAGCCTTCTCACGCGTCATGAATTTCAAACTATCTCAAATAGATGTAAAAAGTGCATTTTTAAATGGTTACATCCAAGAGGAGGTATTCTTTGATCAACCTCCAGGTTTTATAAACCCTACCTTTCCGGATCATGTTTTTAAGCTTAAGAAGGCACTATACGACATGAAAGAAGCTCCTAGAGCATGGTATGACCGGTTATGTAAATTCTTACTGGAAAATAGATTCCAGAGAGGACAATTTAATAAAAATCTCTTCATCAAGAAAAATGATATTATCTTCGGTGCTACTAACGAATCCTTGTGCAATGAGTTTTCTGAAATCATGCAGAATGAGTTTGAAATGTCAATTATGGGAGATCTAAAATACTTCTTAGGACTTCAAATTCATCAAACTGAAAATGGAACATTTATAAATCAAGCTAAATACTACAAAGAGATAGTGGCAATATTTGATATGGAGAAGTCCAAAATAATAGCAACTACAATGTCAACATCATGCTACCTAGACAAAAATCCAGAAGGAAAACCAGTTGATGAGAGAAAATATAAAGGTATAATAGGCTTTATTCTCTATCTAACTGCATCCCGTCTTGACATAATGTTTGTTGTATGCATGTGCGCAAGATTTCAAGCATCATGAGATATCTCACTGGCACATAACAAATGAGTTTATGGTACCTGTCATACCCCAAAATTTCCTCTCCCCTTTTCATTTGGCATAATTCATTTGCATACATCAAATCATATCATGCATGACCATTGTATTTGGTCATGGGATCACAAGCATGGACACTTTGTAGTTTGTATCTTAACATTAGGGTTTCATCTTGTTTTGCTTAACAACTAACCCTAATTTCATAAGAGATGGTACTTGTTTCTTCTTATTTCTCATGTAGATAGTCATGCTCCAAATCAAGGCAAGAGAAAGGCCTTTTGATCAAGGGAAATACATGTTTCCTCACTATGATTCAAAGGTGGCTCATGTGTTTGTTTCCATGCCACATTACTCAATCTTCAAGACATTCTCCATATCACTCAAGCCCTAATCAAGTTTTAATAGAGGGGTGATTATTCCATCATCATTGTGGCTTGAAATGAAAGAAAACATCAAGTTTTCACAAAGCGGTACAAGTTGGTTTGACCTAATTTGCAGGTATGCCATGTTTTTGGTCTAAACTCCATAACTCCTTCAATTCTTATCCAATTTACAAGTATCTTTGAGAAAAATGTTTCTTTTATGATCCTCTACAACTTTTATTCAAGGGTAAAACATCATTTCATTCATTAAGGACCTCATTATACAAAGGACCAAGTTGCCAAAATAGGCCAAAACCTTACCATGACCCCTACTTTCTACCCTTGCCATTTTCAGATCAAGCACTCTTTTGATCCCAATCCTTTTGCATATTGCTAAGCTTATGTAAAAGATAATTTGGCCCAAGTTTAGCTCAAAATGCATGAGGGAACCAAAAGTTATGGTGTCACCAACTTGGGACCTCAAAATGACCCAACATGCCTCAAACTGCTTGACCAATTGCCCAACATAAAACTCAGGTCACAACCTCAACTTCCCAAGCATGTAACTTTCACCTAAAAGATCCTTTATACTTGATTCTTTTTGCATCATTTTCTACTCCATGAAGTGATCATTTGTCTCAAAGAAAATTGGAGAACCCACGAGTGGATTGGAATTGGCCTAAGCCTGAACATGGTGACCTAAACTCTATTTTGCACCGTTACCTATAATGTGGAATCATGCCAAAATCAATTTAGGACCACTTATCAAGCATGAAAACTTGTTTCCAATGACCAAACGCATCTGACGATAACACAAAACGACTTGCAAAACATGAAAATCACGAGTTTGGTGCCAAACTTTCACACGATTTGGATATGAAAAATTATGAGATGGTTCACACGAATTGAGATCTATTTCACACATATTTGAATCCCAACATATTCTCTATAAGTAGAGGAATGTATTACCTTCATTTCCAAACTTCAAGAGCCAAGAAATCTTTGCCTCACTGAAACTCGAAAGCAATAAAAAACCAGTCACTCATTTCTTCGATTCAAGTCCCTTTGCTTCCAAATTTCTGCCCAGAATCCTTCATCAGCATCATCTGAAGTTGTCTGAAGCATTTCTGTGGTCTGAAACTACCTACAACCTTGCTTCTCATTTCACCATTGTTGACCTCAAGCTTCAATTTGGACAAGGTAGTTACGAGTAAAATTACACTTCAAACAAGTTACCATTCTCTTCGTGTGGTTCCACTGATTGAAATCTCTCATCTACCTTGCAATTATCTTTTGATTTAGTAATTTAATTTAACATTGAAGAACTAGGGTTCTTCATGAGTTTGAGCAAATTCTCTCTGCTATGAGCAACGCAATTGCTATGATGTAGAGAGACATGAACGATGAGATGTTTGGCAATTGAATCCATGTTTGATTCATGCTAAAAGCACGAGTTCATGACTTTGCAAAAATCTGAACCGAAGTTGAAGATGAACATGCTTCCCTCTTTTTTGTTTGGTTTCACTCCAAAATTCAAACATTGGACCAATCATGTTGCAGCGCGTGTTTTTTTTTTCAAATATTTTGTCTGTTGTGATCAAGTGCAATGATCCATTGGGTGAGCGCTCTTTGACTTTAAATCCTGGCCATGTGATCATCTGACTGGACTTTAGTAATCAGATCTAATGGCTCATGCTTTTTTGCTTATTTAAATTTTGGTTTTAATTTGTTTTTAATTCCCTTTTCTTTCAAAAATTATTAATAGTAACTCCTTATTTCTTTTTAATTCCAAATTTTTATAGAAAATCTCTAAAAATATTTTCTATTTGATTTTATTTTCAAACCTTTTTTTTAATCATTTTTGCATTTAATTCATATTTTCTTTTATTTTCCATTTAATTTTCATTTAATATTTTAATTTTAATCATTTTAAAACTTTTTTCATCCCAACTTCTGAGGTCAAGTCATTTATAATTTTGTTGACCTAATCCATTTTTCTTGGAATTTTATTTTTGCTTTGATACCTCTTTGACATTTTCTCTTTTATTTTATTTTATTAATTATTATTAAATCATTTTAATCATTTTTTATTTCTTTTTGATATTCCCTTGATGTTTTGAATTAAGTTGATTGCTTGGTTGATGAGTTGTTCCACGTCTTTAATCATTGATAGATGGACTTGAGGTTGATTCAACCTTATTTGATCCAAATCTATTGATAGATGATCATGAATCATCTTCAATACTTTGCATCAATGATAGGTTATCCCTCGATACGCCATATTTTGAGTTCTTTGATTTGTAGATAAAATGACCCATATGGGATTGTCTTAGCTCTCCTCTTTACTCTTTATATATTCATCTCTTATTTGGCTTTAATCATTGTATACCATGTTGTAGGAGATTAACTTTGTGTTAATTCTCTAACATGTCTGATACATATATTATTATTGACTGGTCTCAGATAGGTATGACTTCTACATAAGCCTACTTACGATTGCTTAACATAGTGTTAAATTGTCCCGATGCAATTAATTGATCACTAACTTCTAATATTACTTTGTGCTCTTTACATTATTTCCATTTAATTCAAGTCATCCAGTTTATGTATTTACTTAATGGACATTAATTTCATGCCTCATTAATCATTATCTCACTTCATACTCTATTCATTTGTTGCTTCTTATATTGTTTGATTGATCAACTTGTTAATCTTAATGAACCAAAATATGATAAAGTGACTTTGACTTGATCCTAAACCTATGCTTGAATTGGAGTGTTGATGACCCCTTGGACTATGGACTTTAACTTAGGTTTTAGGCCCTTTGCTTGGCTTGGAGTGACCTTGGACCCTTGGACCTAATGAACACTTTGACTTGCTCTGCTCCCATGAACTTTTGAGCTTATGGTTATTATTAATATGCTTTATGCCTCTGATTATCACGTCCATCTGCTTAGGCTTAACACACATTAGCACACACATAGATTTCTCTTAGGCTACCTAACAATTTGACATAAGATAGTACATTTTGCACCCACATGGCTTTCTCTTGGGATACCTAACAATGAGACCTTAGGTTAGTTTTGTGTGATCATGCATCTTTGTTTGTTCATTAATCCACACCTTTGATTTAGCTTGATCAAATTCCACTTTGATAAACTAGATCTTTTCATCCATCACTTCCCTTGGTCGCTTGATGGGACTTGTCTCTGTTACTTTAGAGCTTCAGCCTCTCAACAAGTATAAGACTTCCAGTGGACTACAGATCTCCTTAACATATTTTAATCATCTTACTCATCCTCACAAGTATCTTTGGGGACCTGCTTCAACAAGTCAGACATTGACTAGGCTTTCATGCCACAAGCCTTAAGCAATAGAGAATGATAAGAAGGGATCTTCCCTACACTTGTTTAGAATATCTATGAGTACGAGATAGATAACCTAGTTGCTCATAGTATTTGTCTATGTTCATAGACTTTAGTGCAATTCTAGTCAATCCATTAGCCATGTGGCTCCTTTCATCTCTCCATTTGGTTTAAACACCATTATAAGCATTTTCCTTTTGGGATACACCTTCATGATCATTCCCCATTTCTTGGTTTTGGCACCACTTTTATTTTCCCATTTCTTGGTTATGACAACTTAATTTAGGGACACACCTTCATGGTTAACCCCTTTCTTGGTTTTAAAACCACCTTTATATTTCAGTTCTTGGTTATGACACCATAATTCAAGGACACACCTTCATGGTTAACCCCCTTCTTGGTTTTGACACCACCTTTATATTTCAGTTCTTGTTTATGACACCATAATTCATGGACAAACCTTCATGGTTAACCCCCTTCTTGGTTTTGACACCACCTTTATATTTCACTTCTTGGTTATGACACCATAATACAGTGACACGCCTTCATGGTTAACCCCCTCTTTTGGTTTTGACACCACCTTTTTATTTCAGTTATTGGTTATGACACCATAATTAAGGGATACACCTTAGTTTTCATTCCCCATTTCTTGGTTATGACACCATCTCTAGCTCTTTTCTGGTATAAATGTCGACTTTTAGTTATGACACTACTTTTACCTTTTTCTTTCCAGTTTAAACACCACCCTCAATCATATCCTTTTTCTCGGTCTTTGTCCTCCAAACTATGGAGCTCTGACTTCTTTATTTCAATATAAGGATATGTAGGCACGAGGACATGAATCCTTGGAGAGCACCTTCTTTTCTTTTCTTTGTCCTCTTCGGTTCCAAGAACTACGAAGCTCTGACTTTTTCGTTGCACAATAAGAATACGTAGGTATGAGGGCCACAATCCTCATCGAGCCCTCTTTTTCTAACCTTTATTCTTTTTTGTAAGTACATGATGATAGCAACATACATCCAAGTAAGAGCATTCAAGATGGTTCCCATGGAGTACCATGGATGTGAGGGGTGTTAATACCTTCCCCTTGTATAACCGACTTCCTTACCCGTTTCTTTGTTTTCCCTTGGGTTTTATCGATATTTTCCCTTCCTTCCTTTGGGATAAATAAATTTCTATGATAACTCTGTTGTACCTTCGAGCGTGCTATGTGTTTCGTGCATATACATTTGTCAGCTAGCTTCACTAGTGACTCTTTCGGGGAGTCTTGCAACCTAGTTGTTAGAAGGAGTCAAGCCTAGTTTTGTTTCCTTTCTTGTTTGTTTGGGTGTTAATTTTTATGTTACCCTCTTTTATCTTTTATGTTGTTTACTGCATTTATTTTATTGCTTTAAATGTTGAATTTTGCTAACCCATTCTGGATATCTTATTTTGCTGTTGTGGGGATGGGTTGATGTTACTTGAGAGAAACTCTACACCCGAGCTTGAGTATATACATAGTATAGACGCTTGGATAATTTTTTTTGACCTACGTTTCGCGCGTTGGGTTGGCACGAGACCCACACCCAGACTAGTTTCACTTGGGGGTACTCTTGTTCTATGAGAATTCACTATGTGAAAGTATTTTCACTTGATTCCATGACTCTATGAGGCCTTTTAAGGATCACCTTTGGAAGACTAATACATACTTGTGAGTGGGATATGGGTTTTTCTACAAGAAACCAAGCTCCTACATACCCTTTTTCTCATGTAACTTCAAACCTTTGAACCTACTTCAAGCAGAATGTTCAGATTATCTAGAATGTGGCCATGTTGTTACATACCATTTGCATATCATAAAATATAATTCCATCATATAACTCTTTTGCATGTGCATTTCTAGGGAATCTGAGAGTCTAGTCTATTGTCGAGTGCTCAGAGATAACATGAATCCTAGCATAAGAAGCGTGTTCAGTTACAAGTTGGTGGAACCCCAATTGAAAGCTCTGAAGGGTTTGGAAACTCATTTGGTTGTGGATCACATAGAAGACTTCAAGAAGGCCTATGGGAATATCTTAGGTATTTTTAACACTGAAGTGAACCCTACAACAATCCATACCCTGATACAATTTTATGATCCTCCCCTGAGGTGTTTAACATTTTGGGGTTATCAGTTGGCCCCGATGTTGGAGGAATACTCACATATCTTAGGGGTCGGAATTAAGGATCAGGCTCCTTTTGTATGTACCAAGGAACTACCAAAGTCTCATCTTTTATTCGAAGCTTTTCATTTAGAAAAGAAGGAAGTGGAGCTTAATCTTAAGCCTAAGGGTGGAACCCGTGGTTTTACTCTGAAGTTTTTGGTGGAGAAGGCCATTACCTTTGTTGATGTTGGAAATTGGATAACTTTCAACGTTGTTTTCACTTTTCTCATATATGGGATAGTGTTGTTTCCTAGTACGGAAGACTTTGTGGACCTTGCATCTATTCACATCTTCCTATCCAAGAATTTGGTTCCTATGCTTCTTGTTGACACTTACTACTCTATTCATACAAGGACTAAGAAGAAGAAATGTATTATCGTGTGATGTGTTCCTATGTTGTATAGGTGGTTTATTTTGCACCTGTCCAACAAGGGTCCTTTCATCGAGAACAAGGACAATCTCAAGTGGCCTCAGAGGATCATGTCTCTAACCACTGATGACATTCTATGGTACTCTAGAGCTTATGATGATGTTAATGTTATCCTAAATTATGGAAGTTTCCCTAATGTACCTTTCATAGTAGCCTTTATTCCCGGACATTTTCCTCAAATACACCATAAAACTTCAAAACTTTCATACTAACCTCTTTGCCTATTCTCCAGAGTGCAAATTTTTGGGTTCTTTTGGTATTCAATCCTCTCCCACCTTGAACGTTGGAAAGTTGTTGCTATATCAACCTCTCAGGTGCAAGAAGGTTGAATAGGGGCAGTTGTTGTACCCCAAAATTTACCCTCTTCTTTTCAACCCTAATTGGCTTATGTTTTATCATCATATACATTCATGCATATCATTGGTTCTATGGTTATGAGATCAAGGTATCTCTCTTATGGCCTTCTTTAGGCTTTAGAAGAGAGAGAGGTGACAATTAGTGCAAGGAGGGTGAGATATCCTCAAATGCATGATCACTCAAGATACAAGGGGTTTCTTATGCCCTAATACATCTCAAATGTTCCACTACTTCATCAATTGATTGAGAATTGCAAGAGAATATAAGTTGAACACACTCTCCTATCTTTTGGTCCCTGAGCTCTGAGTGTTGATTATTTCAGTGTGTGGCATACCCATGGACAAAATTTTGAATCATCTTCATCATATAATTATGCAATACATTTTTGTTCAAAAGTTTCTCCACTTTCCCAAGAAGAATCAGGGTTGTGAAGTTGTGCACCCATCTCTTATCTTTTAGGACTGAAATTAGGGTTTGTGATACAATTATTTTATTTATGATTTTTTGAGCAAGACTTGATTTCATGGTATTCTATGTGTCCCTAAGTTTCTATGTGTGAAAAATTGGCCATCAATTTTAAATAAAAGAGGTCCAATTACTCAGATGATCAATAATTTGATTAAGTTGGCGGAAAGGTCAACTGAGCAAATCAAAAAGTAAACTCTTGATTTTTTGGTCAAAATTGTGTTCTACAAGTCAAATATGGTCTATGTTTGAAATTTGATTAAGAGAAGGCAAGAGATTCATCAAAAATCAGGGATTATGAAAAGTTGCCAAAAATGGAAATTAGGGTTTTGAAGGAAAGTTACTATTATTGGCAAGTTTACAACCAATTTCAGTCAACTTCATTCCATCATCATTGTGTCTTGAAATACAAGAAAACATCAAGTTTGCAAAAAGGGGTATAAGTTGGTTTGACCTAATTTGCAAGTATGCCATGCCTTTGGTCCAAACTCCATAACTCATTCAAATTTTATCCAAATGTCAAGCTTTTTTCATCCAAATATGCCTTTTGCGATCCTCTATAACTTTGATTCAAGGGTCAAACATCAATTCATTCATTAAAGACCTCATTGTACAAAGGATCAAGTTGCCAAAATGGGCTAAAACCTTGTCATGACCCTTACTTTCCACCCTTGCCATTTTCAGCTCAAACACTCTTTTAATCCCATTACTTTTGAATCTTGTTGAGCTTATGTCAAAGATCATTTGGCCCAAGTTTGGCTAAAAATGCACGAGGAAATCAAAAGTTATGGTGTTACCAACTTGGGACCTCAAAATGACCCAACATGCCTCAAATTGATTGACCAATTGCCCAACCAAAAACTCAGGTCATGACCTCAACTTACCAAGCATGTAACTTTCACCTCAAAGCTCCTTTGGACTTGATTCTTTTTGCATCATGTTCTACTCCATTAAGTGATCATCTGGCTCAAAGAAAATTGGAAAACGCGTGAGTGGATTGGAATTGGCCTAAGCATGAACATGGTAACCTAAACTTTGTTTTGCACCGTGACCTATAATGTGGAATCATGCCAAAATCAACTTGGAACCACTTATCACATGTGCAAACTTGATTCCCATGACCAAACGCATCTGACCATAACATAAAATGACTTGCGAAACACCAAAATCACGAGTTTGGTGCCAAATTTTCACACGGTTTGGATCTGAAAAATTATGAGATGGTTCACATGAATTGAGATCCATTTCATATGTATTTGAATCCTAACACATTCCCTATATATAGAGAGGAAGGTATTGCCTTCATTTCCAAGATTTAAGGCAAGAAATCTTTGTCACACTGAAACTCGAAAGCACAAAAAAACCAGTCACTCATTTCTTCAATTCAAGTCCTTTTGCTTCCAAATTTCTGCCCAGAATCCTTCATCGCCAGCATCTGAAGCTGTCTAAAGAATTGATATGGTCTGAAACTACCTGCAACCTTTATTTTCGTTTCACCATTGTTGACCTCGAGCTTTGATTTGGACAAGGTAGTTACGAGTAAAATTACACTTCAAACAAATTACCATTCTCTTAATGTGATTCCATTGATTGAAAGCCCTCATCTACCTTTAAGTTATCTTTTGATTTACTCATTTAATTTATCTTTGAAGAACTAGGGTTCTTCATGAGTTTGAGTGAATTCTCTCTACTCTGAGCAAATCAATTGCTCTGATGCAGAGAGATATGAACGATGAGATGTTTGGCAACTGAATCCATGTTTGATTCATGCTAAAAGCACGAGTTCATGACTTTGCAAATATATGAACCGAGGTTGAAGATGAACATGTTTCCCTCGTGTTTGTTTGGTTTCACTCCAAAATTCAAACATTTGACCAATCATGTTGCAGTGCGTGTTTTTTTCAAATGTTTTGTCTGTTATGATCTAGTGCAATGATCCATTGGGTGAGTATATTTTGACTTTAAATCCTGGCTATGTGATCATCTGATTGGACTTTAGTAATCATATCTAATGGCTCATGCTTTTTCTCTTATATAAATTTTGGTTTAATTTATTTTAAATTCCTTTTTCTTTCAAAAATGATTAAAAATAGCTATTTATTTATTTTTAATTCCAAATTTTTACAAAAAATCTCTAAAAATATTTTTTGTTTGATTTTATTTTCAAACCTTTTTTTTAATCACTTTTGCATTTAATTCATATTTTGTTTAATTTTCATTTAACATTTTTATTTTAATCATTTGAAAACATTTTTCATCTCAACTTTTGAGGTCAAGTCATTTATAATTTTGTTAACCTTATCCATTTTTCTTGGAATTTTATTTTGTGTTTTGATATCTCTTTAACATTTTATCTTTTATTTTATTTTATTAATCATTATTAAATCATTTTAATCATTTTTTATTTCTTTTTGATATTCACTTGATGTTTTGAATTAAGTTGATTGCTTGGTTGATGAGTTCTTCCACATCTCAAATCATTGATAGCTGGACTTGAGGTTGATTTAACCTTATTTGGTCCAAATCTATTGATAGATGATCATGAATCATCTTCAATACTCTGCATCAATGATAGGTTATCCTTTGATGCGCCATATTTTGAATTCTTTGATTTGTGGATAGAATGATCCCTATGTGATTGCCTTAACTCTCCTTTTCACTCTTTCTATCTCCATCTATTCTTTGGCTTTAATCATTGTATAACATGTTGTATGAGATTGTGTCAATTCTCTAACATGTATGATACATATATTTTTATTGACCGGCCTCAAATAGGTATGGCTTCTACATAAGCCTACTTACGATTGCTTAACATAGTGCTAAATTGTCCTGATACAATTAATTGATCACTAACTCCTAACATTACTTTATGCTCTTTACATTATTATCATTTAATTCCTTCCATTTAATTCAAGTCATTTAGTTTATGTCATTTACTTTTATGTCATTTACTTAATGCACTTTAATTTTATGTCTCATTAATCATCATCTCACTTCATACTTTATTCATCTTACCTTATTCATTTGTTGCTTCTTATCTTGTTTGAGTGGTCTGGTTTTTAATCTTAACGAATCAAAACATGAATAAGTGACTTTGACTTGATCCTAAACCTATGCTTGACTTGGAGTGTTGATGGCCCCTTGGACTATGGACTTTGACTTAGGTTTTAGGCCCTTTTCTTGACTTAGAGTAACCTTGGACCTTATGGACAGTTTGACTTGCTCTGCTCTCATGAACTTTTGAGCTTGTGGTTGTTATTCATCTACTTTATGCCTCTTATTATTGCATTCATCCGCTTAGGCTTAGCACACATTAGCACACACATGGCTTTCTGTTGGGCTACCTAACAATAAGACATAAGATAGTACACTTTAGACCCACATGGATTTATCTTGGGATACATAACAATGAGACCTTTGGTTACTTTTGTGTGATCATTCATCTTGGTTTGTTCATCAATCCGCACCTTTTATTTAGCTTGATCAAATTCCACTTTGATCAACTAGATATTTTCATCCATCACTTCCCTCGGTCACTTCATGGGACTTATCTCTATTACTTTAGAGCTTCAGCCTCTCAACAAGTACAAGACTTCCAGTGGACTACAGATCTCCTCAGCATATCTCAATCATCTGACTCATTCCCACAAGCATCTTTGGGAACCTGTTTAAACAAGTAAGACATTGACTAAACTTGCATGCCATGAGCCTTAAGCAATAGAGAATGATGATAGGGAGTTTTCTTTGAAATTGTTTAGAATATCTCTGAGTACGGGACGAATGACCTAGTTGCTCTGAGTATTTGTCTCTATTCATATACTTCAGTGCAATTCCAGTCAACTCACTGTCAAGTCTGCAACTAGCCATGTGGCTCCTTTTATCTCTCCATTTGATTTAAACAGCATTGCAACCATTTTCCTTTTGGGATATACCTTCATGGTCATTCCCCATTTCTTGGTTTTGACACCACATTTATTTTTCCATTTCTTGGTTATGACACCACAATTCAAAGACACACCTTCATGGTTAACCCCCTTCTTGGTTTTGACACCACCTTTATATTTAAGTTCTTCGCAATGACACCACAATTCAGGAACACACCTTCATGGTTAAATCCCTTCTTGGTTTTGACACCACCTTTATATTTAAGTTCTTGGTTATGACACCATAATACAGGGACACACCTTCATGGTTAACCCCCTTCTTGGTTTTGGCACCACCTTTATATTTTAGTTCTTGGTTATGACACCATAATACAGGGACACACCTTCATGGTTAACCCCCTTCTTGGTTTTGACACCACCTTTATATTTTAGTTCTTGGTTATGACACCATAATACAGGGACACACCTTCATGGTTAACCCCCTCTCTTGGTTTTGACACCACCTTTGTATTTCAGTTCTTGGTTATGACACCATAATTCATGGATACACCTTCATGGCCATTCCCCATTTCTTGGTTATGACACCATCCCTAGCTCTTTTCTAGTTTAAACACTGACTTATGGTTATGACACCATTTTTACCTTTTTCTTTTCGGTTTAAACACCACCCACAATCATATATTTTTTCTCAATCTTTGTTCTCCGAACTATGAAGATCTGATTTCCTTATTGCACTATAAGGATACGTAGGCACGAGGATTCGAATTCTTGGTGGGCACCTTCTTTTCTTTTATTTGTCCTCTAGTTCCACGAATTACGAGGGTCTGAATTTCTCATTACACAATGAGAATACGTAGGCATGAGGGTCATAATCCTCCTCGAGCACTCTTTTTCTAACCTTTTTTTTCTTCTGTTTTGCAGATATATGAAGATAACAACACACATCCAAGAAAGAGAATTCAAAACGGTTCCCATGGAGTACCATGGATGTGAGGGGTGCTAATACCTTCCCCTTGCATAACCAACTTCCTTACCTGTTTCATTGTTTTCCCTTGGGTTTTATCGATATTTTCCCTTTCCTCTTTTGGGATAAATAAATTTTAGTGGCGACTATGTTGTACCTTCGAGTGTGTGATGCGTATACATTCGTCAGCTAGCTTCAGTACCCGAAAGGAATGGAGTATGACATAGTTGGGTACTCTGAATATGATTTTGTTGGGTGCATATTTGATAGGAAAAGTACCAGTGGTACATGTCACTTACTTAGGAACTCGCTTGTCTCGTGGCATAATAAGAAAAATTCAAGTGTAGCGTTATCCACAACTGAGGCAGAATAAGTTGTTGTAGGAAGATCTTACGCTCAACTCATTTGGAAGAGGCAATATCTCAGTGACTACGGTGTCAAACTTGGAGTTGTACCAATAAGATGCAGCAACACTAGTTCCATAAACCTCACAAAAACATGATACTTCACTCTCGAGCCAAACACATTAACATCAGGTACCACTTTATAAGAGATCATGTTGAAAAAGAGGAATGTAGACCTGACTTCATAGACTCATACAATCAACTCGCATATATTTTTACTAAACCCTTTCCTAAAAAAACCTTTTTAGTCATAAGAACTGAACTAGGAATTTTAAATCAATCATTCATAAACTAAATTGGTTACATATGATATATGTGAATCTATGTGCTTTTTCTTTTTTGATTTCAACAAAGAGGAAGAAGTACACTCTCAGGGGGAGTACAATATACTCTCTAATAAATTAAGGGGGAGTTTTACTACTCCAAAACACTTTCTGATTGCACTTCATCATTTTTATACCACTCAAAATAATTGCATCCATAATTAGCACATCCACTCTGATAAAAAAGAGTGACAATACACACATTTGATAACTTAAAGGATCAAGTTGTTACAAAAAAAACTTAAAGGACTAACCTGTTACAAAAGAATTACTTAAAGGACCTCTGATGTAATTTACACCATTATTTTACACAATTTACTTTCAGTATTTTATTTCTGCTGCAAATTACTCACATAAAATTACTAATATGATCTTAATTGAGAAAGGTTTAAAATTAATCACGAATTTTAAATACCACAATTCAACCCCCTCCCTCTTGTACTTGCAGTCACTTGTCCAACAATAGTTATTCCTTTCTTTAGTCAACGTAACTATTGAACTACCACATGAAGATTCATGTCTTCTTAAAAAGGAAATGTAATTGTTGGACTTCCACAAGACTATATTTTCTGACCTCGAAATCCAATCTAAATGTTGGACTTCCAATGGAGGGTCCTTGCCTCCCTTAAGGTGTAATAGGAATGTTGGACTTATCTAGAAGATCCTTATCGCCCCAATGGAAATATAAATACTAAAAACTCCATGTGACATCCCTTGTGTAAACCATTAAACTTAAAGTCTTTCTTGAGGGACTCAACTTAAAGCCTTTAATGAAGGACTCAACTTGAAGTCTTTCCTGAGGGACTCAACTTAAATTTTCTCCTTAGGGATTCAACTTAAAGTATCTCCTGAGGGAATCAAGTTAAAGTCTCACATAAGGGACTCAACTTGAAGTCTCTCATGAGGGGCTCAACTTAAAGTCTCTCTTGAGGGATTCAACTTAAAGTCTCTCCTGAGGGACTCAACTTAGAGTCTTTCCTAAGGGACTCAACTTAAAGTATCGCATAAGAGACTAAACTTAAATTCTTGTCTGAGGGACTAAACTTGAATTCTCTCCATAGAGACTCAACTTAAAGTCTCGTCTGAGGGACTCAGCTTAAAGTCCCACATCAGGGACTCAACTTGAAGTCTCTCCCGAGGGACAAAACTTAATTTCTTGCTTGAGGGACTCAACTTATACTCTCGCCTAAAGTATTTCCTGAGAGACTCGACTTAAAGTCTCGTCAGAGGGACTCAACATAAAGTTACTCTTGAGACACTCTACTTAAAGTCTTTCATAAGAGACTAAACTTAAATCCTCGCTTGAGATATTCAACTTAAACTCTCGCATGAGGGACTCAACTTAAAGTCTCATCTAAGATACCAACTTAAAGTTTTTCCCAAGGGACTCAAATTGAAGTTTTTCCCGAGGGACTCAACTTAAAGTATCTCTTGAGGGACAAAACTTAAAGTCCCCTCTGATGGATTCAACTTAAAGTCTCATCCGATGGACTCAACTTAAAGTCTCACTTGAGGGACTCAACTTGAAGTCTTGTCGGAGGGACTCAACTTAAAGTTTCACATGAGGAACTCAACTTGAAGTCTCTCCTGAGGGAATCAACTTAAAGTCTCGTATGAGGTACTCCACTTAAACTCTCACCTAATAGAATCAACTTGAAGTCTCACATGAGGGACTCAACTTAAAGTCTTGCTAGAGGGACTCAAATTAAGGGCTCACCTAAGAGAATCAACTTACAGTCTCTCCTGAGGGGCTCAACTTAGGCTTTGTTTGAGAGTTTAGAGGGAAGGGGGAAAGAGAGTTTTGAAAAAAAAAATTAAATATAGAGAAATCTTTAACATTTTTTGAAAAAAAATATTTTGTTTAGAATGATAAAGTAGTGCTTATCATTAATATATTTTTAATATTTGAAATATTATAACAACAAAAATTATATTTGAACAATTTGTCTAAGCCCTCCAAAACTCTCCAAAATCCTCATCCAATACAAATTTTGAGTTCCCTAAAATTAGGGATTTTTGGTGTTATGAATAAAAACAAACCCTCCCAACAAAAATCCTTTTATTCTTCACTCAATCCTTCCTATTTTTCAAATCCTTCCACTCTGAACTCCCAAACAAAGCCTTAAAGTCCTACCCAAGGGACTCAACTTAAAGTCTCACCCGAGGGACTCAAATTGAAGTATCGCCTGAGGGACTCAACTTGAAGTCTCGCCTACAGGTCCCCATTTAAATTCTTGTCCAAATGGATCCAAGTATGGAAAACCAACTAACTCAATTTACCCTTTATAAAGGCCTCGTGCTTAAGGGATCATGTATCTGTATAAGTGTAAAGGTCTTATGAGAGGCACTTGAAGTTTCTCAAGATAGGCTAGGTGATACGTCACCCATGTCAGAGAGTACCTAATCACCTATTTATCAAGACAGACACCAATTTTCTCAAATATGACGCCCATTCCCTAGATGACTCACCCAACTCATGAGAACATAAGAGGTGACTTGTTCTAGTCTATAACAATGTGAATAGGGAGTCTAGAGGAATTAATTATGTTCTCCTGAATAATAAGGGATTAACTTCCATATTACTATGCTTCTAGAAGCAGTTGTTACTTCTCGGGAGTCTGAGGTTCAGGCCTATGGACTTCTATAAATACCTCAACCTTAAGGTTGAAAGAGGATCCAATTTCAGTTCAAGAAAATACCATATATTGAGCTTCTCACTCCCTACCTGAGCTAGCTTTAACCTTACAACAAACCATAAAAACCTCTGAAAACTCTTAACCCCCAGGGGTTATCACGTATTATGTTTTTAGCAAGTGCAAATGGCATTATGGTCTTTTTCCTAGAGGTATATAAGGCAAAAAAAATTAGAGAAAATAATATTTTATCTTTTCTTTTTCCTTCTTTCACACTTGGAATGGATATGAAATGGAAGATTAAGATTTGAATTCAAATTACCCTTACTTGCATGCATGAGTCCAATTTCCCATAACATTTAATGTCTTGAGCAAGGTTTGAATGAAGAACAAGAAATTTCATGGGAAAGTATGGATTGGGGAATAAAATGGAATATTAGGGAACTTGGAGGAAACACCATGAAGGATCAAGGTAGAAGAACGATAAAATTATGTAACTAATATCATCACCATTAATTTTTTAGGTTGATTTGTTTAAGCTTGATCTTATTTAGGGTTAGTTAGGAAATTTAGCATGCATGATGTTATAAGTAGGAACACTAGCTTAGGACTTAGAGTTGGTAAATTTGGAACGATGAAAAATGCATGAGTAAACCTAAGATTGATTAACTTGCATGTTTGGGATTATTTGGATTTTTTATGTATTTTATGCATGATCATTTATGCTTTGATCCTTGAAGGTTAAAGAGTATTTGTACATGTTTGAGGAAGTTTTAGATGTGAGAAACATGATTTTTCATAGTTTCCACAGGTTTGATTTGAGTAAGGGAACATGATTTAGATCGTGTACATTTTGGACTTTTGATTAGGATCAAGGAGATGCATGACCTGAACCATGCAGTCAAGAATAAACCCTATTGATTCATGAATCAGATCAAGGGATTTCATGATTCAGATCATGAACACATAAGATTACTCAGAAAAAGGTCTTACAAAAACGTGAGATGATTTAAATGATTCCTCTTATGGAGATGATACTCATGCTAATGTGGCTCTCATGGAAAACACATCCTCGAGTATTACTTTGGAAGATACATCAAATAATGGTAACTAACGTCAGTTCAGTGAAGTGCCTGGTGATCTCTACTCTAGTATTCGTTAATGATGACATCTATCAAAGAAGTTATATCAAGCATCATCAGTTAAAATAATCAAGTCCCACATAGAGCGTTTAATCAATGATGAATCAAGTAATGGATATTGAAGCTTCAAAGCCTTGAAAGAGAGAAAGTGTGAAAGCTTGTCTGGTCTCGTGTTTGAGTGATTAGTTGAATGTAAAGTTTTAAGAGTAATTCTAGAATTGCTAAGGTAACTCACATTGTAACCTAAACATGTTTTAAATATCCATGAGTTAACTAAAACACCTTAAAACCTCAAGAAAATATAAAAGTGCATGTATAATTAACCAAGAGTGTTCCTAATCATTTAGGAAGCATTTGTACACTACCTAATTAATTAAGGACTTAGTCCAATCGATTAGAGTAAGGTAAAAGACTCATTAATTGATTACAAATACTCTTAATCAGTTAAGACATAATTGTTTTAGTGTTTCCACTTTAGGATTAGGGTTGCCTTCTTTTTTAGGCTCTTAATTGATTAGACACTAGGCTTCATCGATTAAGTCATTAAAAACCCCATGGATCTTTTTCCTTTTGGGGAAAATATTTCTCCTATAAATAGATGGCTTATACTAATTTTTTATTTACACAAGAATATGAACCTATAACTACTCTTCATCATTTCTACTATCTATTACTTCAAAAATTTCTATTTCTTCACAAAGTTGCCTTAGTTCTTTGTGAGTGAAAAATATCAGTGACAATTTTGGTATTGTGGAATTATTGTAATTTACTAACAAGTGTATCATATCTTTTGTAATATAATTAAAGGAATTTGTTGTTTGGTTCTTGATATTAACCTGTTAAAATATCTATTTTGTTATTGAGATTAGTCGGTTAAAAACTCTATTTGGTTTGTGAGCTCGGCCTGCTATAAGCTCCATTTGGTTTGGAGATTAGTCTGTTAAAATATCTTGTTTGGTTTGTGAGATTAGAAAATTAAAATCTCCATTTAATTGTAAGAAGGTTCGTGGGCATAAAAAGCTCACATCTTTAGTGGAACTCTCAATATTTTTCTTGGGGATATAAGCAGGTCAAGTGGTCAGGTTAAACATGTATAAATATATGGTCCATTCTCTCTTTTCATTCTCTTTATTTTCCATTGCTCTATTTTATTTAGCTTTATTTATCTATTATCTTCTCTTTTTCTCTCTTTCTTCCTTGTATTTCACAACTCAATCTCTTTTTAAAAATAAAACTAACTCAAATAATTTTGATAAAATAAATGTTATAATTGGACAACATTTTTCAAACACAATTATCCCCCCCCCCCCCCCTCTTGTGTTTCGAGTCACTTGGTCAACATCTGACATATAATATTAGGGCATTCTAGCTTAAGATTAATCTTAAAACTTAACAAGTTTAAGTTGGTAAAAGGTATACCCAATATGAAATTCTAATAAGATACATTTTTAGGCATGCCAAAAGTGAAATAATTTAGAACTTATTTTTCATCTAAAAATATTGTTTCCACCTTATTCTAATATAGAAATTAGGTTCACAACGACGACAAAGGACTGGTGGGTAAGTGGTGTTTCTCATAATTTCCATATGTGGCCCCGACAAATAGGGTTTTACACACAAACTCTTTGATACCCAAGTCAGTGACTATCACAAGTGAGAGATTTTAGGGTAAGATTAGTGTGTACCTTGAAAGGTCTTTATGTTAGCCTTATATAGCCTATAATATATGGTATTGGGCTTGGGTCATCCAAAAGTTTAGTTTATAACACACCTCTACACCACTAGAGATTCTACACATTAACTTGTTGGACAGTAAAAACTACCCATGTTAATGGTAAAAAGTATGAATTAGTCATTGTTGATGACTATAGTAGATGCATATGTGTTAAGTTACTTAGACAATGGGATGTATCGCATTCAACCTTTTCTACCTTTTGTAAACAAGTGAAAAATGTGAAAGCTTTCAGTATAACAACAATAAGAAGTGATCATTATGGTGAATTTGAAAATAAACATTTTAAAATATTTTTTGTAGAAACTGGAATGTCACATGATTTATAACACCATATATTAAGAATCTAATATTTTTTATTTGTATATTTTTAAAGGTCCCACAAGGGGCAATTCATAGGAAAAGGATGTGACATCTTGCCCCTAACAGCTCTCCATCCGCCCACTTCCTAGATTGAGCCTCAATGTATTAGATGTGTTGCCTTCCTCTATGAGGAGTCTCTCAATGTGAGAAATTGGGGGAATGATGTGTCCCTATTCGTTAACGGTGCAGAAGAAGTAATTTGACCATGTTCTCTGAAATAACAATGAATTAATCATCCACCCCCACATCCTCTCAGTGATGGTCCCTATTTGCAAGGGGTTTAGGATCGAGGCCCAACGCCGCTATAAATACCTTGATGTTGAAGTTTATAAGGACAATCTAATTCTCACATATAAACTATATATACCTAGTTTCTTACCCACTGCGCGAGCTAGCTCTCAATCCTACAGCACACCTTAAAACCTCTGACTACCCTTAATCACTAGGGGTTGTCATATATTGTACTTTTAGCAATTAAAATTGGCGCTCTCTATAGGGTCAGTAAAACTAACATGGGTCATACTCACCATTACTCATCATCGCTTTCATCGTCTTCTCACAAATATGGTTAAGCCAAACTCCAAGATCCACGTTAACATCATGGTCGGGGGTTTTGGCAATGGGGGGAAAATATAGTTACTCCAAGAGAAAGTACGTCCAACATGTTCTTACAACAAACATCACACACGCTGACACTGGAAGAATCTTGAGTAGAGTCAAGAATCAAGAATCACCTTCTTGAGTGAAGACATTGTTGGTGTTATTCCCCACAAAAAGTATCCCATGGTCGTCATGGTTTAGTATGATAATTAGGATGTTAAGCAAGTGTTAATCGACCATGATAGCTCAACATATGTCTTATTCTACAGTTCCTTCCAAAGGATTTGACTCGACCCCAATAGCATCAGAGCATTCCAAGTTTCTCTATTTGGCCTATCCGGTTGTAATATCCTAGTTTCTAATGCTAATCATTAGTCTATTAATGGTATGTTAGTGGTCTAATAGGATGTATTAGAAAGCTTTATCTCCAAGATTAGAGGAGGATGGCTTGGTTAAAATTTTATATCTATTGCCAAGGGAGTTATGTACTTTACTCATGCCCAACATATAACACACTTGGAGAAGGATTTACCTCATATTCACACTTGCATTTATCTGTCTAGAAATCATATTTTTTTAGAGTGATAGAATCTAAAGAGAGGAAGGTGAAATTCCAAGGAGAAGAGGGAGGAGGGATTGAGTTCATCACCAAATTCATCATCCATATGCTATAAGTCTTAAGTTCTTGGAGAAGGAGGTTCAAAGCAAGCCACGGAACATCACCTTTCCTCACCATCATCACCAAGTCATAATTTATTAGCTTCAAAGGTGAGGTTCCATAGGTTTGTGATTTGGGATTAATACCAAACAAAGGAATGCATGAAGGGTGGGAATTAAATAGTTTGATAGTGTGAAATTCTTACTTGATATTCCTTCATTAATTTTGATTGATCATATTATTGTTATGATGCTTGCATGTTTGCTCTAAGTGTCACAAATGATGTGATGATGCATGCTCATTGATTGAGATAATAATTCTTAAGTGAGAAGTACGATAGAGTTCATGATATGTATATATGATATGTTCATGAATGTTGTGTCATTATTGCATGTCAAAGTGATGATTGGAAAACCTGGGTGATTCACCATTATTAACTAGGGGTTTCATGTTCATTGAATGCTAAAGATAATGCTTCCATATTAGGTTGTTGGTTATGTTTGAAAATGTGCATAATTCTGGAAAATCAAGTTACCTATAAAATCTGCCCTTTTCCCACAAACAGATCATGGGTAATCTACAGAATTAATGAATGTGAGTTTTGGGCACAACACGGTCGTGTTGGCTAACATGAGGGACCCTTTTTTCCCCTAGTTTTTGCTATGGGAAGGGTGGTATGGGCCAAAGAGGGTTGTGTTACACAATACGACCTTCCCGTGTTGACCCCAGCTTTGGGGGATGCTCTTAATTCATTTGATTGGGATTTTGTGGGTCATTTTACCATGTTCCAATGGATCAAATCGGTTGTCTCGGCACCCATAGAATTGAATTAATGTAGGTCAATAATTAGAAGGCCTAGTTGTATGTAAAAATGGAGGTAGTGACCTAGCACATCCTTATGTTTCCTTGGAGCCCGAGTTGGTTAGAGTGTGATGCCATTTCCATTATTGTATCTTGGATATTGGAGTGTAGCTAAATCGCTTGAAAGCACCCAATGGATCACTTGACAAGTGTTGTTGAACATAGTAGAATATGATGCTTTTGGAAAGCTATTAGGAAGTAGCAATATATTCTTTTGGAATTGATTCAATAATCAAGATGGTTTCTCGTAAATACTAAATTCCTAGTTAAGTAAGAGTAATGATCCTTGAATTGTGAGGAAACCATAAGTTGAGTAGTTATACCTAGATGGGTGACATTCAGACACATAGGAACATTCGTTAGTGCTTGTAGTGAATAATCAATTGGAAATGCAACATTCATTGACAAGTAATATCCTAGTTGGTATGTGTGATGAATGTTAGATTTCGAATGAAAACTAAATTAAACTAGTGTGATAATATATGGGTAACGCCTATGAATGGTTACCATATACGGGAGAGTCAAATAGTCATCTGTGACCCGAGTTCAAGCTATGAATAACTATGGTCGGGGAAGGGAAATTTATGGCTAGTGAACTTTCATGACACGAATCCCAACTCGAGTGATGAGTTATTAACCAGGGAAAGAGGTTCTTTATAGCCTATTGGAATATTCATTACCTAAATCCCAACTTGAGTGATGAGTTATTAGATATGGAAAGATATTCAAGTATGATGAAGTGAGTCCATGACCTGAATCCTAACTCGAGTGACGAGTTTTGACCGGGGAAATACATTACACTTCGTGAAGTGAGTCCATGACCTGAATCTTAACTCAAGTGATGGGTTATTGTCTAGGGAAAGACATTTCACTTCATGAGGGAAATCTGTGACCCGAATCCCGAATCGGTCGATGAGTTATGGCCGAGGAAAGATATCCATTGACGAGTGGACACTCCGTGACTCGAATCCTGACTTGATCGATGAGTTATGGTTGAGGAAAGATATCCATTAATCCGTAGATGGTCAATGACCTAAATCCCAACACACATAGTGGGTTATAGCCAGGGAAATATATCTTATTATGATATGAACTCCCGAGATAAAAATGGGTTAGAATGAACCCGGTGTATGATATTCACAGGCGAGATGAGATCGAGTAGATCGCGGACCGTAATGATTTCCTGATAATATGATATATATAAGGTTAAGAACTCTATTACGTAAATAAAATAGAGTATGAGAAACCGTAAATCCAAGAGGACCTTATGGTGTAGTTGGGACTCCATTGAGATATAGCACCTCACCTCATTCATATTGTCTATTTTCAGGTGGTTTAGTAAGAGCTAAAGGTAAAGGCAAGTTGGCTTGAAGACCCCATGGTTTGGATGTCTCATATTTATTTATTATTCGTTGTGCATATGTATTAGTTTGTATCATCATTCATATCATATGTATTGGTACCATGTTGTATTTTATTAGTTCTATATTTTATGATGTCAATTAGACATTTGTGTCTGTACTCAGTACCAAAATTTAACACTGTAATGATATTATTTTAGACAAGTATCATTGGGGTGTAACACAGGTGAACAAGTGCATGTGAAGAGCCATGTATCACTAAAAACAACATTCGACTATGGGGCTAGCGCCAAAATAATCAAAGTGAAATATCTCGGGTGGAAGCCTTGTCTCCTTACAATTCCATCCTAGGAAGAACCACCCTCAACTTACTATGGGTGGTTTTGTCCACCCTTGATTTGAGCCTTAAATACCCATTACTTGATGGGTGTATTGGTGAAGTTGGGGGGGGGGGGCAATAAATCACCCAAGAATACTATCAGAGTAGCTTGGAAATGAGGATGGAACTTATCGCCATGGGTGCCCCCTCATCTAGAGGCACGTGACATTGATGTAGCAAGTTTGGACCCTAGATTAGGAGAAAAATGAAATACTCACCCCAGCATAAGACTTAAAATGAGTTAAAGTTGTTCCCTTGGACCACCAACTCTCCAAGCTTGGCACCTCTCTATTGAATATGAAAAATATGAGCTAGTCGTACTACTTAGGAGAAACATCGGTTTTTTGGTCTAGACGCCCTAATATATGCCAAGTATAGATACTAGAGTGATCTACCATTGTTTCTCCATTGATCCCACCATCAAGACAATACCTTAGAGGAATCGCAAGGTCAGTGAGGAATAAATAGTGGTTATTGATGAGGAAATACATAAGCTGACAAGCACCGACTTCATATTAGAGGTGAAATACCCATCTCAATTTTCTAATGTAGTCTTTGCAAGTAAGGCTTCAAGAAAATAGGGTACAATCACACTATAATTTAGGGAACACAAATCATCCCTAGCATTGGGGTCGTCGATACCAACATTGTCGAAGTCACCCAGGCCATTGGTTGGATGACGCCCATAATGAACTATATGCAATCATACAGATTACCACAAGAAAGTTAAAATCAAATAAAATATGCAAACGCACAACAAAGTACATTATGATGTCAGGGAGTGTAACACCCTGATTTTTATATTATTAATTTTAATCTAATTACTTGAGTGTTTATATTTGTACCGCTTAAATTATTTGACTATTTGAGTTATGTTGGGGTTTTGTGGGTTTAGGAATATTTCGATAATTTGATTAAATTATAAGAATATATGAGTATTTTAGAGTGGTGAAGGAAAATAGAATTACTTAATTTAATAAAAATAATTAGATAATTGAGTATCTAGAGAGAATTAGCTTATTAGGGGAATTATTATTTTAGAGTTTTAATTATTAAATAATTGAGAGTTAAAATTTTATAAAATAGATAAGTGTTAGAATTATTAATTGATTAAATAATAAAATATTAGATAATTTTAATCACTTATTAAAAATTGAAATAACTAGAGATTTAGAAATAAATCATATAGTGATAATTAAATATTTATTTAACTAAATATATATTTTAATTGAAATACTTATTTAATGGAAACATTTATTTATTTAATAAAAATAAAGTGTTATAATATTCAATAAAATATGATTTATTGAAATAATTTAATTATTGAGATTAATTATTTAATTATAATAGTAATAATATTCTATAGTTAAAAACATATTAACCTTATTACTTAAGGTTGTATGAAACAATGAGGATAAAAAGGTTATTTAGGACATGAGGGTTGAGCGAATGGCAACTGAAAAAGTTAGAAATAATTATAATAATTATAATGAATATTTTTATTAAATAATTATTTAAAATAAAATATTTAATTAATAAAAGTGTTACTTTTTTTTTTATAAAATAAATCAAGGTTATAATTAAATAATTATTTAATTGTGACATTTTATTAATAATAACAAAAATATTTATTTTCTTTGGAATAATTATTTAATTGGAACTATTTTATTAATAATAAATAGAAACAATATATTTATTCGTGGGACTATATATTCTAACGTGAGGGTTAGAATTAGGTTAACAAGAAAAGTTAGAAAAATTGGGAAGCGATTGTGAGAATTGAAATTTTGGAAAGTGATAGTTGAGAAGTTACTTAGGTGATCTTTTAGACAGCTGGATGGTGCATGATGTTTAGAGTTCCCTTACCCTCCCATCAGCGTCATGGGTATTGTTTTCCTTATCTCTGTAAATATATTGATTTATCGATGATTTTATGTTAAGACCAAATGGGATTCACCAAACCCCTTTGGTCGTATATTTATGATAATAAATTGATGTAATTTACATGTAGATTGATGATGGTTATTGGTCGCCTGTGATCGAATGGGATAAGTCTCATGGTCACAGAATGTTTAGCTTAGGATCTTGTATTGGCTAGTAATAATGTAATTTTTTGTGTAAACCATGTTATTTGGGATTTTTCTGGTGTGCTGATAGTGAATCCATAATAAACCCTATAGTATCGTAAAAGTTATATTTTTTCTAAAAATGTCAGAAAAGGTATTTTTTTTCTAAAAATGTCAGAAAAGTTATATTTCCCTAAAAAAATTAGGAAAACTAAAACTTTTTATAAAAAAAATGAAATTAATATTATTATTAATAATTATAATAATTATTTTATATTAATTATTTTGTAATAATCTTTATATAATAATTATTTAAAGGAATTAATATTATTAATATTGAGTTAAAAATTAGTATTAATATTAAGTTAATAATTATATCAAGTTAATAATTATTAATATAAAATAATTATTTTAAAAATAATTTATATTGTTGATATTGAGTTAATAATTATTTTGAGAAAAAAATTAAGATAAAATAATTATTTTAAAAATTAATACTATTATTATTGAGTTAAATCACAAATCCCTATAGTTAGAGTAGAGCTATTACTCGTGAAGGTTACTCTTAAAGCCCATTTGAATACTTTAGAGCACTTTGAGTACTTTAGAGTTATTGTTGAGTTATAATCACGTTTTGAGATGTTTTGAGAATTTTGGTGATTTTGGAATTATTGAGTGATAATATACCATTACTCAATTAAAACTGTTTATAATTGTTTAAATAAATTATATAGTGTTGTGATTAGTAATCTGGTGGAATTACAATGATGACCTGATTATTGGCAAATGGTTTGATTCATATATAGAACTATTTTTATGTATGATGTTGAGATGACTTTTGGTGATTATTGAGTTGCATGTTTGTTTGTTTACATTATCATGCATGCATATATTTTGGAATTAGGTGAGACTTTGGTTTATTTTGGCGGTCTTAAATCCATTGGTGGGGATCGTGGGTCTTAGTGAAAAAGATCAGGGGTGAGCCTCAGATCCATTGGTGGGGATCGTGGGTCTAGGTGGGAAGGACCAGGGACTAGTGGAATAAAAATCAGTAACATTCCTCTAATTCCATAATATATTTTTGGTACCACATGCATATAGGTGATGGAGTTGGTGGATCATATCATTGCATTTTGTTGTGATGTGCGTTTGTGATTGCAATTGATTGATATTACCATTTATATATCATTGTTGTATTTTTTTAATGTCATTATACTGTTAAATTTTACCGTTATTATTTGTAGTCATACTCTCACCCCTTCTTTGTTTGTTGGATGACTATGTGCAATGTTTGTACATGTAATTAGCAGGAGTGATAGCTTGTGATGACTGTTGGATGGCTTTGATGCCCTCTTAACATTTACTATTTTTATTTTAGTTTGAATAATGATCTGGTTATGTAACATCGGGGAACGGGATGCTTATGTTTGATATATTGAGTTGTAACTCATATTCATGAAGTTTTACAATGATGTTTTAATTGGGACTATATTATGTTTCCTTTTATTTTCCACTCCGAATTATTAAAGTTATATGTTTGTGTATGAGTGTTTGATGAAGTAACATCCTACTTATGAATTTTTATTTAAAATTAAAATTTGGGGTTTTAGGGTGTTACAAGGAGGCTCTACAAAATGGGAAGGGCCTCTCCATCTTAAGGTGCCAAGGGGAACACAATATATCCCTAAGGGTCTTGTGGAATTCATCTTAGAGGACGAGCCTTGGCTTGTAATCTTATAAGGGAGGGCTATTACTGGCCTTCCCTAATGAGGGACATCATGTCGTTCTTCAAGAAATGGACAAATATATAGGCACGCCAATCTACATCGCATACTGGCTGAACTCCTTCATTTTATCATGACACCTTGGATATTTTTACCAATGAGGCATGAACATTCTAGGACCTTTTCCCGGGCTCTCGGCCAACTAAAGTTTTTTATCGTAGTAGTGGACTACTTTACAAAATGGATAGAGGGTGAAACCATGTCCAAGATCAAAATGGAAATGGTCTGTCGTTTTTATTGGCAAAGGATTATGTGCAGGTTCGGTTTGGTAGTGGTTCTCATTTCAAATAATGGAACCCAACTCTCCAGCACTACCGTGGTATATTTATGCCATAACTTGGGAGTGAAAACAAAGTTTATTTCATTTATTCATCCACAGGAGAACGGGCAAGCGGAATCAGCAAACAAAGTAATACTGAAAGGGATCAAGAGGAATCTAGATGATGCCAAAAGATTGTGAGATGAGCAACTACAGAAGTTTTAGGGTCATATCACACCACCCTTCATTCAACTACCAAGGAGACTCCTTCCACCCTATTATATGTGACGGGCACAATGTTTCCATTGAAATTGGCACGCCTTATTGGTGATACTCTCAGTTCAATGAAGAAGAGAATAAGGCAGAACTAAGATGTGTTGATGACCTTATTCATGATATAAGAGATGTCACTCACATTATAGAGTTCACTGCCAAATAAAGGTCGGCAAAAAGATATAACTCCAAAGTGGTTTGAAGAGAAATGTGGGATGGCAACTTAGTGTTAAGACAACTCATCATGGCAGCCAAACAGGGAAAACTACAATCTAACTAGGAAGAATTGTATCACATATACCATAAGCTACCTCACGGAGCCTACAAGCTCGAGGAGTTAGATGGACGACTAATTCCTAGAATCTAGAGCTCAATTAACTTGATATAGTATTATAGTTGATTATTATGAAGGCGCTACCAATGTACGAATCTCATTGAAACTTTTTATTACTTATGGTAGGCTTATTGGCTTTTGCAATCAATATGAATGTTGGACCTTCACAAGAATACCCTTCCCGCCTTGAAGAATGGTGGTATGAATGTAGGACTTCTACATTAAGATTTTTGTCGCCTTGAAAAAGAGAAATATAAATGTTGGACTTCCACAGGAAGATTCTTGCCTTTTAAAAAGGGAAATATGAATGTTGGACTTCCAACAAGAAGATCTTTGCTCCCTTGAATAGGGACTTAAATGAAGTATTGCCTGAGGGACTCAACATAATTCTCACCTGAGGGACTCAACTAAAGTATCTCCTGAGAGATCCAACTAAAGTCTCGCTTAAGAGACTCAACCAAAGTCTTTCTAAAGGGACTTAACTAGAGTCTCTCCTAAGGGACTCAATTGAAGTTCCGCATAAGGGACTCAACTAAAGTTTCTCTTGAGGGGCTCAACCAAAGTCTCTCCTGAGGGATCCAAATAAAGTCTCATCAAAAGAAACCAGCTTAAGGCTCTCCAAAAATGCACCACTTAAGGTTCCCTATGGGTTATTCCAAAATGAGGTAAATGAAATTAAATCACTTTTCCATTTACAAGACCTTTTGCTTTAGGGACTGTGTATTGATATATTTATAAAGAGCACACAATGGGTGATACGGAGGTAAGGGATGTGACATCTTACCCCCTGACAACTCTCCAGTCAGTTATTTCCTAGATCAAGTGTCACCTATTTCCTAGATCAAACGCCCATGTATTAGATATTTCGCATTCCTTTGTAACGATACATAAAGAGTCATTTGATAGTGTTCTTCTAAATAATAGTGGATTAACCGTCCACACCCACATCCTCTTAGTGATGATTTCTATTTCCAAATTTCCTAGAATTCATGCCCAACACCGCTATAAATATCTCATCACTGGAGTTGAGAAGGACAATCTCATTCTCACTCAAAAACTACATGTACAGAGCTTCTCACTCCCTACGTGAGCTAGCTTTCAATCCTACAATGCACCTTAAAAATTATGACAACCCTCAATCACTAAAGATTGTTATGTGTTATACTTTAATCAAGTACATGGAAATTCATCAGTAGGCCTCCTCGGAGGGAAAGTAAAATAGAATATAAGTACTTAAGAGAAGTTACATGATATTCAATCCCACATAAGTTAAAAAAGATAATAAAGATATGATATTCATTCTTTTGTCCTCATCTGCTTCATCTTCCTCTTAATCATAACATTAATTTGTTAGAGCAGGTTTAACTGTCTAAATGTAGAGTAATCATAAACATTATTATTTCCATGATACTTATTTGAATGCTTACTACTTTGGGAGAAGTCTTTGTTTTGTTTGTGAGTTTAGCTGGTATAAAATATCTCAATTGGTTTTTGAGATTGTCCGTTAAAATGTCCATTAGGTTTGTGAGCTTTGGTTGGTATAACATATATCATTTGGTTTGTGAGATTGACCATTCATATCTTTGCTCGGTTTGTGAGACATGCTTGCTGTAAAATCTCTCATTTGGTTCGAGAGTAGCCCGATGTAAATCTCGTGTTTGGAGGATAGCCAACGTAAAACTCCAAGTTTTATTATATAAAGGTTTGTGGGCATAACTTCTGAAAAGCTCACACATATAGTGGAAACCTCTTAAGAAGAAACTCTTGGGGATAATAGGAGACTAAATGCTTAGGCATAACCTATATAAATCTCTGGTGCAATCTTCTTATCCCTTGTATTTCTTTATTTCCATTGTTTTCTTATTTCGTTGTGCTTAAATTTGTTTTCTACCTTGGTTTTATTCCATTTATTTATTCCACTACTCACTATTTAAAAAATTATTTTAAATAATTGTGTTTATCAAAGATTGGGAAGTTCCCTAAAAGTCTTAGAAGTAACCAAAACCTTAGGAGTATCAAAATTGGGGCTTTTGAGCAAAAAAATTACATTTGTAAAATTTGAGCCAGTCATGACTCGATTCATGACTTATTGTGGATTAGATCAAATTTCTAGAATGCAAAGAGGAATTCTATGAATCGATTTCTAATGTGATTCATGAGGAAATCATTAAGTTTCTCATCATTTTTTCTACTTTTGATACTCATGAGGTACTCAAAATCACCCCTAAACATCCCAAACACACAAGTAACCATTGTAATCAAATTAAACACATCATAATGCAAGGAAAAAAGATACAACACAAACATATTATCTATCCTAAGATTCACAATGAATCAATTTAATGAACTACTAAATAATATAACTTTAATAGTAAAGAACAACCATTACCCAACTACTAATCCTAAAACATTTTTTACCAACATTAATTAATATCCTAATCAAATCAAATACTAGAAACCCATTTTTTTTGTCTTAAAGAAGGAGATCCTAGCTTTCAATGGGTGAAGGTTTGTATGGGTTAGATGAGGAGAATAATTAGATATCACAAACTACTTATTTCTTTCTTTTTGTTTTTTTTCTTCTATTTTTGCCTTCTTTCTTGCAAGCCTATAGCAACCAAACAACCTCCCTCTTTCTTGATCTATCATTTATTTCTTTTCCAAATGAAGAATTAGTAATCCCCTCTTTCACTAGAAACATTTTGGAACGAATAGACCATAACGCTCTTAGTTCAAGACCAAATTCATATTTTACCTCTACTCCCTCTAATTCAACTTAAACTTAAATAAATTCTGTAAAATTCTAATTTAACAAATGACTAATTGAACATACTTTTAAGAGAGGAATGCATGAATCTTATTTTGTATTAAAATCAAGAAATATCCATTTCAATTAAGAGGTTAATATGGAGGGTGTTGCATCTTCCCTATCCTTTAATTAATTTTCCCCTTAAAATTTAGAGTTTACCTAGTAGAATAATTGTGGATAATCCTCCAAGACTTCTTAGTATACTCCTCAAATGACTTCCTCGAGAGATATTCCTTCCCAAACTATCTTCAATGGAGGTATCATCTCGTTCCTTAATTTTTTTAGGCTACGGCCCACATCACGACTTGGCACTGAGCTGAAGATGAGGTTCGTCATTAGTTATATTGATTCATAATACAATGTGTGGGATAGGTCAGAGACACGCTTTTTTTAGATGAGACACATGAACAAATTAGGGAGTTTCTTAATGCACACTATAACTTACGAGCACACCGCGTGAAAATACTTAAATTCCCCCAGATTTCGAAGATGCATCTCCGGACGCACCTTGAAACGTTAAATGATCTGGATATGCATTTGTGTAATATTTTAAAAGTCATGCACCATTCATTAACTCTTAAAGGCTTGACACGCATATTGTACCAGAGATTTATCACTGATTATTTTACGGAGATACATTTCCATAACATACCGGAATATTGCATGTTATATTTTTTTAATATTTATTCAGATGAATATTTATAAATGTTATTTAGCCCAATAAGTGATGAGATTTATACCATACAATCGATATGCAAAAAGTGTTGAATATACATCCAGGTGGTCCAAAAACGTCATGTATAAATAAAGTCAAAATACACGATAAAGTAACATGAGATGAAAATAAAATACAATCCATAATGAATCCAAAGTACAACTATTATATCCTACTGCAGTACTGCATATCATGGTCAAACCTAGCATGAGCTCATTTGTATATACCTTTTTCAGGAATTCAAACCTAACATGGGCCATTATGGTTCTGGACATCTTCAACAATGAAAACTCTAGGACAAATCCCAGATAGTCCACCATCATCTCGAGTGCCTCGTCTTTGCTAATCCTCTCATGATCTAGAATTTCCCCCCTGATCAGAAGATGCAGCAAATACGACACATCGTCGAGTGTGATAGATATCTCACTCAACGAGAGATAAAATGACAAGGTCTCGATGTGTCATATCTCCACAAATGCATTAAGCATCCCATGGTTGACTGTAGTATAACCGGTCATGCATAAGTCATTCATCCTAGACAGGGATAAAGCTGTCTGAAACCACTCCTTATTAGGTTGAGGTAAGTTGGTAATCTTCCGCCCATGGTTAATAAAATTCAATGGATCACGATCCTGTAGAAAATAAAAAACAATGTCAGAAACTTGTAACATATTAATAAACGTAAATTAAAAAGAATGAGTTCAACTAATGTTACCTCTCCGTCTCAGATATGTCTGAAAATATAGTATGAGTACAGAGGCAGTAGTGACAACTCTACATGGCCTCCTCCAAATTCCTCTGACTCAACATCCTCAGCAGTTTCACCATCCGGAGGTGGCACTGGCTCAGCAGCATCAGAAGCAGGAGGTGGCACTAACTAAGAAGCATCATTCGGAGGTAGCACTAGCTTAACAACATCAAAAGTAGGAGGTACCACCGGTGACTCAGGTACCTCTAGTGCCTGAATAGGTGAAACATGGTGCCTGTGGGAGGATGGAAAAAGTGATGCGTTGGTAGGTGAAACCCGTCTCCTACGGGAAGAAGAAGATGGAGAAACATGATCCTTAGAAGTAGATGCCTCTGCATGGCCAGAAGGAACAAGAGCCTCTGAAACCTGACTCTTCTCCTATTGTACTGATGCATGATGTGCAACCCTCATGTGCCTCAATTTATCATGTCTATCCTCCATGATTCCTGAAATTTAAAGTAAAACAGATAATTAATGCAAGCAAGCAACACTACAAACAAGAAAGCAAAAAAAAAACATATTGTTATTTTACGGAGATGCATCTCTGGGTATTATGAACTCAAGCATTGAAAAATACCGGAGATGCATCTCCGAGTAATATGAAACCAAATGTTGAAATTTTTTGGAGATGCATCTCCAAAATTTTCTACAACTCTTCAGTTTATCAACGGAGGCAATGGATAAATGCAAACCTCAAAGTAAACGGTTTGATTATGATTTTCAACAAACAAAGTGTTTTACAACATGTATAAACTAACATTGTTGCATTTCCTACTCATTTGATATCTAAATCATCATTTTCTACTCATTTACACAAAAACTCAAAAAATTAAAAAAAAACTTATCAAAACATCAAAAATTTACAATTTTTCACTTTGCTTCAATGTCTGATGATGTTTCTGATGTTGATTGAAGATCATTTAAGCTTGGTTGTTTGATTTTGGACTTGATGATGGAAAAATAATTGAGATATTTTGATGAAAGTTTTGAGTTTTTTTAGAAATGTGAAAGGAGAAGGGTTCTGGTGAGATTTAAGCTCCAATACCTTTCGGAGATGAATCTTTGAAATAAGTTTGAAGATGCATCTCCAAAAAAATTTAACGTTTACTCAAAATTGAGTGCTTTCAGAGATGCATCTCCGAAATCTGAAAACATTTAAGTATTTTACGTGGTGCCTAAATAACACATAGGATGCATTAAGAAATTCTCAAATATTGTGTATACCATACATAGAAGGAGGCAAAAGCATTTGGCAGTCCATTAGGCCTACTCGAAGAATAATCTGAAACTGAATAAGAAAATAAGGACTTAACTTTTTCTTCCTCGTTACTCGTCCAATGCCTATAGTCAAATCACTCTTAAAAGGACATGCTCACCTTACTCTAAATCTAAAAGTCTCAGCATATTGTCAACATAACGTTTTTGTCGGCTTTGCAAAATTTCATCCTTTTCCTGATTATTTCTTCCTCTCTAATGATGTTTTTTATCTTCAAGTGATCTCCTTCAAATCCTTCTTCATCCTTCTCTTCCAATATCTCTAACTTTCACCTTGAATTATAATATTTGCTTATTTCCAAAAAAAAATTCTTGCTATCTTGATTTGATAATAATGGTGGGGATGAATATTACATGCAAGCAAGAAAGACTTTTATATAAGTCAAACCTCCCATTTTTTTCTCCATTCCAAGTGTGGAAGGAGGAATAAAAGTGAAAAATTATAAACTCTTCCCATCCTTAGTGTCAAATCCTTATCCAAGGGTATATCTTTAGTGTCAAATGACTAAAATACCTATCATTAATCGGTGAAAACTCTATAATACCTTTTTCCTTAATCTTACCTTCAAGGTTATAGTAGTTCTCCGATCACCCTAAGAACTTTCTACGTGGCTCCTTTTATATGTTAAGAATAATAAGTCAAGTGTAAGTTGAAGTCCCACAATGGTTATAAATGTGGAGATTTGAGCATTTATAAGTTGAAGAACTCATACATCTATTACCTTATAATTTTATATGAATATATGATGTCTCTCTCATTTATTTGTTGCTCTTAACCAAATTTTAATGATCCTCCACTGAACCATCATAAACATAAGGCACCCATTGTCCACCATTAGGATATTACAATACTTCAATTATGTTAGTGTTTCCTTGGTGATACAAAATTCTTCATTCTAGCCATCTCTAATCTTTGAAATGAAATGTTGAACTTATCTTTATATGGTAGAATGATTCTCTTCATATGGTTAATCATCTCAAAGTTATTGGTTACACTAGCTAGTATTTATTCAAGAACATGCTTCATGATGAATATTTTTTAATAACATTGAATTGAACTATGATTCACACTGAATACCTTGATGGTTGATAAAACATGCGATATCACCTTTTCACAACAGAAGTCCAACTAACCGAGTTGAGATGTGGATGGTTTTGTTATGGTAAATGAATCGATGTAGTCGTTTCTCAAGAATATCAAATCAACTCACGACCCTTCTGTGTGCAGGGTAAGTCCCTTAATATTTTGAAGCACTTCAGAACATTAAGGGACTTACCCTGCACACATAAGGGTCGTGAGTTGATTTGATATTCTAGAGAAACGACTAAATCAATTCACTTACCACAACAAAACCATACACAATGGTAATATTCCATGCAGATGAATATGGTTCTTGACTTTCGGTCTTCAATCCTTCAATCGCCGACATATTACCATTGTGTATAATCTTTGTAGTATCTAAATTTGTTCATAATCATTGATAATTTTCTTAAAGCCCCTGGCCATCTTGATTGAATCGTGATATACCGAAAAAGCTACTCCTATAAATATCTCTTAGGACCGTATTTTTAGTTTTGTGTCATGGGGTATACATGACCTTCCTTTAAGAAAAAGGTTTCATAAACCATAAGAAGCCTTCAAGCCAAGCATAGACATCCTGAATATGATTCTCATACTGATACGATGATACTCATAATAATTTAAATAAATAAATTAATTAAATATAATCACAAGTGTCAATAATCATAAATATTAATATAATCCTAAATATTAATGCAAGTGTCTGATACCGACATAGACACGTATGCATGTTGGTACTTAATAGCTTATAATAATGTATTCTCAGAATTCAACAATTTACTGTTAGTTTCTAAGCATATATAAGATTCTAGTTTGGTTTTACTAACGTAGACTCACATAAGTTGAACTAGTTTAGATGTGCATCAATAGTTGTCTTTCTATGGTCTCACCACTGAGTTCAGTAAACATGATACTTATCAAGTTATGATACTTGGGTTCTACTCGCGGGATCTATCATCTTTGTCTTATGGGCTCTCATATTACCCATAACTTGTTCTAGAGGAATGTATACTAAATTACCATCACTAGGATAAATTTTGGTATCAGTTTTCGTTCATTTGTTAATCCATATGGTAGCTTTTAAGGGAATACTCCAATGAACTTAAGTGGTTTAACTTTTCAGCAGAAAATATTATTACCTTTGATTTTATTTATAAGAAAAAATTACAATAACTAATATATCTATTCTATATTTTGTTTAAATATATTATTTATTTAATAAATTTAAAAAATATTTTTTTTTCTTATAAATAAAAGAGAGGGAATATTCATTTTCACCGGTGATGGCAACGTTGTTTGAGACGAGACCTTTCCCTGGTTAACTCATCGTCCAATGGATCTCATATGAAAATCTTGTGACCGCTTACAGTTTGACGTGAAGACCTTTTATTGTCACATCATTTTCCTCATGAAATTCTCTAACTGTCTAGCTCGATTGAGGCCACATAATCTCTCTATCAAATAAAAATATTAAGTTGATTAAATTCAATGTTTGATGATTCAATATTTAGATGATACATAAAAAATAAGTTGGGTCATAAACATATACTAACCATAAATACTCACATTAGGATCTCTTTCGACCGGATCTAACAACAAAATGTAACCATGTATATTAATGATCTTGAACTTTAATATATATTCTTAAATATAATAGTAGGCAGAGATGATTTTCTTGAATTTTGTTGGTAAGGCCACATCCAAAAAAGAAGTAAAATAAAAGTATATAAGCGGAGTTACATGTTGAATCCCTTTTTAATTTAAAATTGATAATAAGGATTTGATCTTAAACCTTGATTCTTCACCGGCTTCATCTTGCTAATCTTAACTTTTCTGTTCATGAAGAAAATAAATAAACAATTTAGGGTGATAACTAAAATTATTTGAAAGCCAACAAATTAACTTACATAGAACCTTTAAACCTTTAAAGGTCTTAGAATAACTAAGCTAATTTCCTTAAAAGTTATTGTATATATCCCGGAATTTCCAAAGATTAAGTTTTTGTAGGCCGAGTACAAAGGAGAAAAATAAGTCAGCTTGCGTAAATCCTAAGCAGGTCGAATCCCGGCCAAGGAGAACATTGTACAAGACATGATCAAGTTGGGGCCGGTCACATAATGATTCTAGTAGATGAGCAAGTTGGATCTGGTCTCTGAAAGGAGGATGGGGCATGAACAATCACAGATGACGGTTACGAAACATCTCCATGACTGCATGGGAGTTACAAATATTAAGGGAAAAGGCGTTACATAGGGAAAACGACGGACATTACCAGAGGTCACTTGAATATGGGATATGAATGGGCATCTCTTTAGGGGTCATTAATGAGTGGACGAGTATAACAGGAGATTTTCCAACAATGAAGAGAGACGACTGGTACATTCTAACAAATAGGACGATTGTGATCTCACCTGGATAGCTTGATGGAGATTTATCCAAATAGCGTTTATCAGGAGTATTTGGCGCCCACTGTGGACTTCGGTAAAACTTTCTCAGGCCTCACAAAATCATATATTTCACCATAACAACATAATCTCTAGATCATCACCTAGCAGAAGTGAACCTCAAACTCCCCCAGACATGGCGCAACTACTATCAATTGTCGAGAACCTGCACCAGTAGAATGAATCTCTATAGGAAAGTGTCCACACACTGCAGCAGTCACAAAATACTAAGGAAAAGGAAGAGGAGGAAAAGCTCCTTGATCCTCAACCTCTACCAAAAAATATTTGGGGCGATCAAGTCCCAGAAAACTTCAAACCACCGCCTTTTCCATCCTTCGATGACTAAAGTAATCCTCAGGAGCACATAATATCAATCAACTATCAGATGGCAGGAGTCGAGGCTTCCGACTCCCTGAAATGCAATCTAGGCACGAAGGATCCGAGTTAAGGGAGAGGTCGGCAGCAAAACCTTCCTAGAGGCCATATTATAACTTCACCGAGAGTTTTACTCCTCTTAATGCAAAGTGTGTTTACATTTTGCAAGAAATGTGTCATCTCAAGTTGATGTCGGAAACTATTCATTCTAAGAGGGTCAATATTATGCTAGGAAAGGATGAAGAAGTGTGAAATGCCTATCATCGTGTGAGAGGCCATAATACTAAAGATTATCATCACTTAAAAAGAGAAATCAAGATTCTTATCCAAAGAGGATAGTTACTATCGTATGTCAAGGAGGCATAAGGATTGACATGAAAGAGAAGTCTTTTCAAGAGAGATCCGAACTCAAAGAATATTTATGCCAAGAAGGGAAAGAACACTGAGGAAGTGCGTGAGACCCAGATGGCCCGACACACACTCAATACCATCTCGGGAGGTTTTGCTGGTGGAGGAGAACAAGCTCGGCTAGAAAAAGATACACCTGATCAGTAATGCAGGTGTCACAAAATCTGTTATCTGAAAAGGAAGGAACACACATTGCCATTGGTTTTTCAAGAAAAGACTCAGAAGGGGTACTGGCGCATGAGAATGACATGATGGCCATAAAAGTACAAATTCATGATTTGAGTGTCAAAAGGGTACCGATCGGTTCTAGAAGGTCAGTCAACATATTATACTAGGATTCTTTCAAAGGCATGGAAATGGATACGCCTGAGTTATTGTCCTTCAAGGGCACCCTAGTCGGTTTTTCTGGAGAACATGTTCAGGTATTAGGGCACCTACCTATCATGACCATCTTTGGAAGTGGAAGCAACACAAAAGGCATAAGGGTAAGGTACCTGATAGTGAATGCATCATCACCCTACAACGCCATCATCTGAAGGCTGATGTTCAATACTTTAGAATTTGTATTGTCCACCCTTTATCTAACCATGAAGTATCCATCTAGAAGGCGGAAAGGTCGGGACAATTAGAGGTGATCAAGGTTTATCTAGGAAATGCTATAAAGATAGTTTAAAGATAAAAAAGAAGACTCGGCATGAGCGTCCTATGACAAAGAGAACTTTGAAGGTGACCTTGGTGGACCTTGGTCTTCGAGGAGATCCAACATGTGATAGCTTGATTCTAATTTGAGAATTAAAAAATGTACAAATGGGTACTGAGGAGTTTCATGTCACACAAATAAGCTCGGGATTGTCATAGGAAGAAGAGGCGGGTATCATCAAAATACTGAGAGATAACGTCGACCTTCTTGCATGGAAGTCGTCGGGCATGCCCGGGATTGACCTGAATATTGTGTGCCACCAACTCTTACTGGATCCAACATCGAAAGTTATGATACGGAGAAAGCAAGATAACACAGAAGTTAATAAAACCTCTGACCCTAAGTAATCGGTCACATAAATATGAAACCTCTTGTCGGGTTATGTTAATGAAACCTCTTACCTAAGTAATTGGTCACGTAAACGCGAAATCTCTTACCTAAATAAAGTTGACCATAAAAATAAGAATCATTGGTCGGGCTATTAAGCCTATCAAAGATCTAGAGAAGCTTATAATAACTGAGTTGGTAATAAAAAAGTATAAATTACAAGCAAAGTAAAATTGTTCAATTTATTAAGGGAGAAGAACCAGTGCACGACAAAGCTAGGTTCTTAGGCCTGCCTCCAAAACACAATTTGGGATACTTTAAAGATATACCTAGGAAAATATGTGCAATCAGGACGAAACTGAATAACAAATCAATAGTATCATATCCAAAAGGGGCCATCAAATGGGCTTAAACATTATGTTAGAAACAAAAAGAACTTGTCCCCAAATATTATAAAAGGCACACCATCATTGATGGCTAATAACAAACATAAACAAACTTAAACTTTTCCATGATCGTCTTCTTGAGCCTCGAGGGTCGGGTTGTTGGTCGTCACATCCTTCAAAACATCAGCTTTAGGTGAAGCTTCCTCCATATCCACAAGTTGGCCATCCACCAAAGTCTAAAAAAGTCCATATTTGACACGTCAAGGCCAGGCATGATGAATAACACTTGGGCTTTGGCTCTCTCAATAGCTTCATCGTCGGCTGAGAGCAGGTCTACCTTGGCATCTTGCAAGGGACTTCTTTAATGTCTCATTGAGACCCGAACTTGCTCCACCTCTTGGATCAAACTGGAAGTGGTCACTTCAAGATCCAAGAACTTGGACTCCGCAATCTCCTTTTGCTTCTTTGTTTTTGACAACTGCGACTATGTGGTCTCCTTCTGCTTCTTCATCTCTGACAGCTGCTTATTCAGATCCTCAGCCTTATCAGTCTAGACTTTAAGACTATCCTTCAGTTGGGCAACCTCCTTAGTAAGACGGATATCATTCTGCTCATGAGCATCGCCGACTTCAAACAAACTAGGGGTCATAACTGCATATCTCATTAAGTAGGCCCTGAGGTTTTGGGTCAACTGTTGAGCACCTATGGTGTTTACCTTCTCAACACTTTATGTCGCGTTCATATTATCATAAATATATTTCAAGTTGCCTAAACTATTGTACCATAACTTAAATCTGGTTTATGGATTAGATTGATGGCTATTATCTGAATCCTGCATCAGGGTAGTGATTACCAAGTCGGCCTGACTAATATGATCACTAATCAAGGTCTTCATCCTCTTTGAAGAGTCTGTTTTGATCCTCATAGGGTATAATGAAGGAAGTTTGGTGCTCTAATACAACATGGATTGCCTTGACAACATACTTTTTATTCCTTTTAAGAGTTCGAGTCTGAATAATCGACAAATCACTCTTAGAGGCGGACTACTCCCCATGCCTCGCCCTCGCCTCATCCATCAGTTTCTTCTATTCGGATAGTTTGAGATTCGTCATGTCGGCTGGAAAGAAGAGAACAAAGTAAAGTTCAGAAAAAAATAATAATAATAAATTGCAGAACAATTGTAAAGGGCATATATAAGCATTACCCAGGAATTTAGAAATTTGTTCTGGGTCGTCAGTCATATGTAGCAAGTCCTTGACTTTTACTACTCGAAAGGCATTTAGGACGGCTAAAGCTCAGATTTCCAAAGCATTCAATTTGTCATAATCAAAACCAAAAACCGGTAGTGGACTATCCGACAAATAAAATAAGAAACAATAGTTCTCGTCCAGTGCATACATAACTTGGGGACACATTTCCCCACTCTTCACTCAAAGGAACTTGTCCTTAAAGCCTTTATAATTATTAGTATAGGCCTGGAGGAAGCTCTTCCCCGAAATTATGCTAAGGGAAACCCAACCTCCATTATCCGCTCCCTTCACCTCAAAGAACGAGAAGAACAAACCTAAAGTAGGAGTTATGTCCATCGTCTCGCAAACGAGTTCAAAAGCTCTAATAAAGCCCCAACCGTTTCGGCGTAACTAAGAAGGGGCAACATTCAAGGTTTTAAGGAGGTCAGATTCAAAATCAGTAAAAGGAATACAAATTTTAAAGTCCTCGATTACTCCTGAGTAAAAATAAAAATATTCATCGGGCACTCCCTTTGGTCGAGTAATACACACTCCCTCACCAACCACATATGGTTCTAGCACGACATCATCCTCGTTCCCGGTAGAGGAAACCTGATTATTAGAGTGAAGCTTTGAAATATAGTTTTCGTCGATGACGTTGTGGTCATAACTTAGAACCTCTTTATCAATCAATGACCATGTTGATTCCATTAGAGTATCCACGGAACCTGACGAAGAAGACTCTGAGTTTGTTTTACTACTAGAGGAATCTCACCATAAACTTTCCTAATAATATGATCGAACTCCGCTCGATTTAGATGATCCTCACACTCTCTCATGCGTTCATTCTAGAGTTTTCTTCTCATATGAGCAGTAAGGAAGTCGTGAGCTCTCACTAATCATCACAATCTTGTAATATAATAATAATAATAAAATAGTAAAAGGGGGAGAAAAAATAATACTTGAGGCTTGAGCTTGCAAAAGGAACGATAAACAGAGGAAGCAAAGGGAAATTCGTCAGCAAAACTTGAAAAAGAGGCCATTAATTAGGTGAAAAAACAAATTAAGAATGAGTCTTTTTATGGAAATAAGTTTATAACGGTGAATAAGTTGTATCGAACTAAACACCATGATGACAAATTATGGTTCCCATAAAAATCATCATGACAAGGAGAGAGAAAAATTATCATTAATGATATTTTAAATCACTATCACACGGTAACATGTCGAATAGGTGACCGGCTCAAGGAAGAAGGAATTCCAAGATTTTCCTGTCCGAACACTTTAATCCAATTAGACCTCGTGATCAGGGGGACTTATGTACATCCTGGAATTCCCAAAGACCGAGCTTTTGTAGGTCGAGTACAAAGAGGCAAAACAAATCGGATTGTGTAAACCCTAAGTAGGTAGGATCCCGGTCAAGGAGAACATTGTTACAATACATGAGTAAGTCGGGGTCGGTCATGTAATGAATCTAGTAGATGAGCAAATTGAACCTGGTCTATGAAAAGGTGCCAGAAGGTGACATGAACAATCACAAATGACAGTTACGAAACATCTCCATGATTGCATGAGAGTTACAGAAAATAAAGGAAGAATCATTACTTAGGGAAGACGACGGGTGTTACCAGAGATCAATTTAACATGAGATATGAAGGGTAATCTCTTTAAGGGCCATTGATGAGTGACGAGTATAAAAGGAGACTTCCCAACGAGGAAGATGGACGACTGATACCTCCTAACAAATATGACGATTATGATCTCACCTGACTAATTTAAGAGAAATTTATACAAATAATATATATATATATATATATTATATATATATATATATATATATATATATATATATATATATATATATATATATATATATATATATATATATATATATATATATATATATGAAAATAGGGTTTTTTATATATATACTAGCTATGTAATAAAAACAATCATATTCTTACCTGTACTTATAATATGAATATAAAGTCAATTTATACATTATATACGACCTCTTAATAGAACATGCTCAACCGTATAAACTTACAGTAATCATAAACATTTTTATTTCAATGATATTTTGTTGCATACTTACTATATTGTGAAGTGTAATTAAACTTAAATAAACAAATAATCATTTAGAAAGCAAATCATATTCTAGATGTAATTAGGGTTAGTTGGTTTTAACTTTAAAAAAATAGATTTTTTTTTTTTATTTTTGAAAATTGATTTTACAAAATTGTTTTTTAAAATATTATAAATTTATTTAAATTTGTTTTTTTATAAATTAAAAGACTAATTTTGATATACTATAACATAAACCTACATTATTCAAGATCAAAGTATGGTCAAAATCACAATTTTTTCAAAAAGTTCTATTTCAAAAATGATTTTTATGAACAACTATTTGAAATAGTTTCAAAATTAAGTGATTTTTTAAAATTTTGATATCCAAATAAAAATTCGATAAAATAATGAAATACCTAAAATAACATTTTAAAAATAACTATTCAAACCAAATTTTAATTTGAAATCTTTATGAAAAGTTTCTTTGTAAATTTTTTTTTATATCAAAATATGTTACACTATAAAAATCATTTAAAAAAAACGCAAAACAAACGCGCCCTTAGGGACTTCACAAAAGAGATGTGTCGTCATTGGAGGAATCGACGACAACACATCTTAAACGAACTAGTCATACAGGATGCTAGCCAACTCAACATTATATGGCATGGTTTAGGTCGGTTACAATGCCATAATTTGTGTCTGAGCTAAGGTATTTGATTGATCCATGCCAACTAGCTTCGTCATCATACACCCAACAATAAATCCCCGTCCAATGTCAACCCACACAAATCCAACAACCAACCTCACATCATCACCCTACCATATACACCCAACAACCAAACTCTCAACCTCACAACCCATTCATGTCACACACCCAAACTCAAAATCAATAATCAAACCATAACTACCAACAACCATACACAACCACCACAACAATCTATAGCCTAGATGATTCATACGATTCAACGTCATGCCATCGTAGCCCCCCGCCAATGAACACACAAACATCTCATCACTACAACACCTAACCATTGTTTGACTATAGTACACCCTAGGAATCATTGCTTCGTTTCCAAACCGATTCAATGTCCTAATTCAGGCAACCATATCGTCCACAGTTCACCCCATCCACAACGACCCAACTACGACAACATGAGCACCGAACTCAATTACGGAAGCACCGCTGGTGACAACCCCCTAACTATTAGGAGTAAATGATGAGACATCTATCAAATGCCGCTGGATCTTTCACCGGATCTTCACACCATCAATCATTGGATCATGTCAACACTCAAAGACCCAAACACCTTAGAAAAATGGTGGAGGACCTCGAAGACAGGCTAATGCACATGGATGTGGAATATGGGGACGTTTCAATCGGACGAGTCATTGAATTTCTTGTCAATTCTATATAATTTTTCCTTATAATATAATATAATTTTTATTTTCAATATTTTATTTAATTAATTATAATTATAACATTTAAAATTAAAAAAAAAGTGAAAGGAGCATGCGCCACATGCATCGACGCATACACTATGTAGTGTATGCATGCACCAATGCATGTGACATCAAGACATGCATGTGCCAATGCATGTGACGCATACATGCATTGACTTTGTATTCATGTGCCAATGCTCTTAGTTGAATGCACGAGTTCAACTGACGCATTAATAGAAAAAAGTTGTTATTTTGGTATTTTGAAAATCTGGTTATTTTAGAATTTTATTTGAAAACATTGGTTATTTAAAAAAATTCTAATTTAAATTTGGTTCTCCTTTTGTTTGTTTTTTAGATTTATTAAAATTCGGGATTTAGTTCCTTTTTAAAGTTTTTTTTTCTAGGATTTTAGTATTCTTTTCAATTTGAGACCAATTTTTAATGACATGACATTGAATTGAATGAGGAAACATTTGACCCATTTAAATTATATCATATAAATTATTTATTTATTTTATTAATAATATAAATTATTCTATTTAAATAAAAACAAAATAAATTAAATTAAAAAAAAACAAATCACACCTTAGTTCTTCATCCTCTTAAATAAATTCAAAACTAAATAAAAAATAAAAAATTCCAAAACTCAAATTAAAATGTTGATCCTCTTCTACAAACTCAAAATTAAAATTGAAACTTAAATATAAGTCTAGAAAAACCTTGCTGGCAACATTTATCTATGGTTGATTTAACCATGATTTTTTTTATAGTGCAGCTTAGTATCATTCATATGATTTAAGCATGTTTGATTTGCTAAAAACTTGTAAATCAATTCACATGACCTTAATTTTTCCGAGGTTGAAATTCAATTTTTTTTCGTGATTAAAGAATTAGAGTTTCTATTATTTAATTTTGAAAGGAAGAATGAGGGAATGGAATGGAAGCAATGTAGCTTTAGTCAAGGAATTAATGCATGAGATGAGAAGGTGAAAAGAAATTAAATAATTAATAAATTAGTAAAAAACTTCAGAGGAGATGGTGGTTTTTTTTTAATTTGGCTTTTTTTTAATCTTCTAATTTTAAAAATTATGATTACACTCATTAATTATCAAATTTAGATTACATTTAAAATTAAAAACTTCAGAAATTTGTTTTTTTACATTAATTATGTGCAAAAATATTAATTACAGCGATGGAGGTTCCAACCCATGACATTTGTTATTGGAAGTGTTTTTATATTAATTCTTTTAATAAATAAAATTAGATTTTATAGTTTTTTCTGAAAAGAAAAAACAAACTAAAACTGATCTCTACTCTTATTATTAATTTTTATATTAGTGACACTCTAGCTAAATTGAATTGCGAACCGTAAATTAGAGGGTTAGTTTGGTTTATTTGTGAAAAACACGATGAATTAACTGAGTCGAACGACAATGGAAACCTCGGGTGACACTCACTACACTTCGGCCGATGAAAACGACCCCGTCGTCGTTCAAACGGAACCTTCGAGTTCTCTCGCCGGCGAGAATGCTCCTGGAACCGATAACACCAGAGACCCCCTCGAAAAGAGCTCCGATGTTTTGGCGAAAGGCTTGTCTTCGATCCTCTCCTCCGTGATTAGGGATTTCGATTTCAGAGCTCAACAAACTCTCATGAGCCAAAATCACCTCTCTTCCTCTATCGATCGTCTCACTGGAGGTATCTTTTGCTTATACTTTATTGTCTTCTTTTAATTCTAATTTTACAACATTGTGCTCAAATTTCAAATTTACTATTGTGATAGAAAATTTTAATGCTGGATTATGTTATCAAATACCAAATTAGGCTTGTTTGTGTATATGCCTTGTGTTGCAACTTGCAAGTAGATTTATTGTTTTTGTTATTATCGACATTGTGCCATTATTAAGAATATTGGAGGGATTTGTTGTCCTTACGAACACCGGACACCGGAAACACGACACTTACACTGACATGTCGATACAGTAATAATTTGAAAAAATGAATACATTAAATTAATCGTAAGTGTCGGCTGACACGGACATAGTTATTCTCAGAGGAGTCAGTGCTCCAGAGGTACTTACCATTGTTGATGTTCTGTCTGAAATCCATACAGGGTAGGATCCTCTAACTACTGTGGAAATACCTCCTTGATAGGGTCGTTTGTGATGGTAGCTAACTGCAAAAGCACATTGACACTCATGTTAGTTAGTGAGTGTTTTAAGTGTAGGAGTTTATAAGATAGTGCACATAGTTGTGATGAATGGTGTTGCACCCTTATGGTGCATTGAGCAAAAACGTCATGATGTGTCCGGTTTGAGATCATTTCTGAGAGCCAAACATGGCAACATCTCCTCTGGATGTCATGATCTTAAGTCTTACTCAAAGGAACATCTTCTAGAAGGGCATGGCAACATCTCAAAAGATAACTGCAACAGAATGAATATTCCATTCCTTCTAGTTCTAGCATAAACCCGTTGGGTACTGGGCTAGTGAGTTGCAGCTGAAGTAACAGCCCATTTGGCCCTCATTTCTCATATGGGGGTCTTAACACTTTTCTTTTGTGGTGCTGCCAGATTCAATTTATGGGAGTTTTAAAGTGGCTATTGGGATTGATGATTCTGGTATTAATTTTGTATGATACCTTTGGTTTAACCATAAAAAAATCTAAAAATGGGAATACCAAAAGTTGTACTAGTGGTAAGCTATATAGTCGAAATGGGCAAGTTCTATTAGGATCCAAATCTTATCCTCTTGGCTTGAAAGTGTTTTGCTAGGAAGTGTGAATACTTGAATGAACAACTTGCTTTAACCGTTTTATTTAAAAACACAAGAACACATTCCATTCATCTCAGTTTCATAAGGAAGTTTGCAACCGTATGGTTTAGTGTAGCAGATTTTATGAAAGAACCATTCTTAGCCTCCAACAAAGAGTGTTTTTCCGTAAAGTGAGAATGCTGAATCCACCACAAGTTTGGTGCACTATAGAGCCATATGGATATTCCATGAGCTATACAATAGGAAAAAAGAAACACTTCACTCTTATCAAGATGGCTAAAATATCTAGTTGTCTGCATGAAGACAAAAATATTGTTCTCGGCCGCCATCGAAATCTTAATTGCCATGTCGAACTTGGTGCTGTAATGTTCTAATATGGGTCTACCTTTGTTAACTTGCTATTCAATTTGTTTTCGCTTAATGTTAATGCCTCTGCTAAAGCTTCTCCTATAACTCTAGGATGTCATAATTTCTTAATAAAGTCTAACGTTTATGTTTTTTGGGCAGAACTTGATCAGTTACTCGAAGATGCACCTTTACCATTCATAATGCAACATGCTGCCAAGATATCTAGTGTTAGGAAAAGAGTTTCATCCCTGAATTCACTTCTAAAATCCATACAAGGGCGGATTGATAATATAGACCGCATTATGTCTACCGGCACTACTCATGGTATATACACGTCTCCAAAGCCTTAATCCTATAGTTATTTTCTTATAGTTACTAACTGCTAGTGTTGCAATTCCATCCCCTCCGCTTCCAATGTTCTCTGTTAGTACCCGGTTTTGTTACTCTGCAAAGTTAAAACTAAACTCACTTTGATTAGCTGTCTTATCAGCGATCTGTTTTATGATTGATCGATTTCTATACAGTTCTAAATTTTTTTTTTTTAAAAAATTGGGCAAGTGATAAATTATTATTAATTAAAGTAACACTAATGACCATTTTAAAACTGTTCCGAAAGAAGAAGTTTGAACTCCATTCCTTGAGGTTATAAATTTATAAGGTCAAATCCTTACTACTAAAGTAACACCTTATAGACTGTACAGTTAAAAATTTAATAAGTAGTCACTATTACATATTTCATTAAGGAAAATGTCTATAACTATGGCATTGAAGCTGATTACTTGAGCCAACCTATAGTTTTATCCTTTCTTTTTAATTGGGCATGCGATTTTAGTCAAATGATTTCAAATTTATTCTAACACTGTATACATTGGAATATTTGTTCTTTTTTTTTTGCAAGTAACATTAATATTAGTAGTTTGGGTCTGATTGTTATCTGCTTGTATCATCACAACTGGCTACAACATTTGTGCTTGTGTTGGACATCCAAGTTGCCCAAGAATAAGATGTCTAGGTTTGCAATTGGAACTTCAAACTATGAGTTTCTGTCTACCAAATGAATAGTTTATACATCTTTCCCTACATTTACCCCTGGAATATTCATGTCTTCCATCACATGCATGCTAATTAGCTTAATTGTATAAGTGCATCACCATGTGCAATTTCAGGGTCATCTCTTCTTATCCAACCTGTGACCTGATTGGTTTCCTTTTGGAGAAAGTAACTTTTCAACCTTTTTCATTATACTCAGTGCTCAACAGTCATGTTTTATACTTTAAGGACACTCTTGAACCCACTTGCAATTCCCACCCGTACAAAACACCGGGATAATTCATTCTAGTTGGCACCCTGCATATAACAATAATTATCTCATCAGGTCGCCCCAAATCATCATGGCTAACCTGGCTTGATGTGGAAAGTGTGTGTTTGTGTTAGCCTTTTTATAAATTTGTGTTGTACTTTCCCCCTTAATTGCGATCCGCCCCTAGTCGCCTTAATTGTGGCACTTTGGCTTGCCTCATTGCAGCCCCTAACACCTTCATTGTGTTAGCTTTGAAGGGGTGGATTTAGTCCCACGTTGCTTAGAGATATGGCTTCTGTTGTGTTTATAAGTGGGGGTAATTCTCACCTTACAAGCCGGTTTTGTAGGCATGAGTTAGGCCCAATCTAAATTCTGAGATGGTATCAGAGTCTATCCTAGATTTATTGTTGGGCTTCCCGCATAGTCCATGCTTTGGGCTCATTGAGGCCTAAGCGTGAGGGCGGGTGTTGGAATTTCCGCCTTAATTGCGGTCCGTTCCTAGTCGCCATAATTGCGGCACTTTGGCTTGCCTCATTGCAGCCCCTAACACCTTCGTTGTGTTAGCTTAGCTTTGAAGGGGTGAATTTAGTCCCACGTTGCTTAGAGATATGACTTGTGTTGTATTTATAAGTTGGGGCAATCTTCACCTTACAAGTCGGTTTTGTAGGGATGAGTTAAGCCCAATCCAAATTCTGAGAATTTGATTTGTCAAATTTGGTTTTGAATCAAAGTGAAATTTAGTCAAATAATTTTGACGTGAGGAATGTTATTTAATTAGTATTAATGAGAAACACTTAGATGATTCAATGTATAATTATTACCAAGAAAGATATGACTTTAAATTTATATCATCAACTCACCTCAAAAGAAACAAATTATTGTTTTCATGTTTAGGAGGTTAAAATCAAGTTTGGAAACCAGGCTTGTTCGCCTCAATATTGTCAAACATGCTATGCAGTGTCCAAGGTAAATTCATTCTTCAAATAAGGTTTTGGCATACCAATTGCAAAAACCAAACTCAGCCAAATCTGCTGCTAGGGCCACAGAATATTTTGACAACCCTGTAAAGTTAAATGTCTAAGATATGATTCTGATGAGAACCAAAAGACTTGAGAGGTATATACCTTACAGTTAGAATTGACTACTAGACAAACTGATCAGAAATTGGCAATCCAATTTATAATATCTATAGCTCACCAAAGTGTATGATGCTATTCCTCTGTAGATGAAAGAGAATCAAGCATGCATTAGATACTTTCTAACATGCATAAATAGTGATATTTACTATACATTGGTTTCAATTTGGATAACAGTGTCATAAAAGTACTTACAAGTTATGACGCCGAGTTGTAGAAATGATAAGAGGCGCTTATTGCATCTAATTATTTGAAAATATGGACTATATCTTAATCCTGGTTTGCATTGATTAGATTATTAGGTTGCATACTAACTATTTTCCTGTTACATACACTTATGAGTTATGACCAAGTTTTTAATATATAATTTTGCAGAAAAAGCAATCACTGAAGGTTCTGGGTGAATTGTCATCAGCTCAATCAACTTCCATATTTTCCTTGTGTATGTACCTCTACCTTGCAATGCACCCTTCCAGCCCTTAAATTTAATTATTCTTGTTAGCATATACTTGTGCTTGGTACCACCAGCTCAGGACATGGAAATTGGCATCCAGTTGTTAGTCTTATTTAGGTTACTTTTAATCATCTTTTAATTTTTGTTTAACATCAGAACAGAAGTCATTCCCTTGTAAATGTTAAACTTCTGCAAAATGAAAAAAGAAAACAATGTGTTGACAAAAAATATATTACTATTATGATTTACATGAGCTTAATTTTGATACACTGAGCGGATCACAGTTATATGTATGATTTTAGAAGTAATTTTAATAATAATTCAAAAGTATCAACAAGGAGACACCCTATGTTTATAAAAAGAACAGATATTAGGACTAAAGGAGCATCTTGTGTTGGTTGGTTTGTACTTTGTCATAAGGGCCCGTTCATTTTCTGGAACTTCTGAAAAAAGGGTGCAGTGCAGCCCAGTTCTATCAAACTCTTGGGTCTACCCAACTCTTGGTCCTAGTCATAGGCTAGTGAAACAATGACTTTAGGTCTAAAAAACGTTTCTTGATACAATGATTCTTTAGAAAGATGTGGAAAAAAAAGATTCTCACTAAGATCCAAGTTTATTCACTTTAAAGTTAAAAAAGACTCTTGTGTTAACTTTAGTGTTGTGTTTGAATGCTGAGAAAGGAGGATGGATGAAAAGGTGAAACATTGAGACACTAGCTTTCTTTGAAATGCTACTATTATGGAAGAAAGAAAGTCTAAAAAGGTGACGTGGGCTCTAAAATTATGCAATTCAACCGGTCGATTTGAGAATCGGTTGGTTCTTAGTAGGGAGAATTATACTCCCGCCGTCTCAAAATTAGACATGACACCTATTTAGATAGGGGGAATTATACTCCCGCCGTCTCAAAATATAAGAGAAAAAATAAAGTTATTTATATCATTTTATAAATACCTTTCTTTTTACTTAAAGATATTTATATCATTTTATGAATACATAATTTTTTCATAGAAAAATAATAATTTTAGTTATCTTTCTTTTCACTCTCTAAGCATTCTTTTATTCCTTCCACTATTCATCAGAGGAACTAGTCTCTTTTATTCCTTCAACATTTTGCCTTTTTACCTTCTTAGATCTCACTTTCTTTAGGTTCATTATTTACCCAATATAAACCCATAATAGATGACGCCCTGTTTGTAATTATGTGTATTATTTTTGTATTGCATACTGTATACACAAACGCCAAAGATTGGTGACACAAGAAACTTTTCCCAAACATTACAAAACAAGCAATTGGCCCAAATCATGCCTTGGCTTGATGTTGTTGTTTTGTAGCACAAGTGAAGAAAGGAAAGAAAAAAAAGAAGGAAAAATGCTATATTGAGCACAAAATTCCAACCTTTCTTGTTGAGCTACAGTAAAACTGTAAAAAAGCTGTTGTCATGACAGTAGTAAATTCCAAAATGAACACAAAGCCATTGCAGTTTATGACACACTCTAATACAACAACAACAAATTGTGATGTGAAGTTTTGTAGTTCACATGCCCACACACTGTATGTAGTACGGACTAGTCCATAGGCATACAGTTATTCTATTCTAAAAAAAACATTCATCTTTGCAATTGCGCCTAGCCTTGAATCTCATATGAAGACACTGCGATGAATTTGTAGATTATGATGATTGATAGAGATATTTTCCCAAGTCAGCCATATCTTGGCCTCAAGTTAGGTTTAAAAGTTTTTCAAAAGTATTCCGGTTGGTAAATGTAAAAGTAGAGTCATAGACATAGTACCTATTTTTTTGGTTCTTGGAATTGTAGGTGGGCTATCATGATGGTTTTTGAAGTTCAAAAATTGACAAACAAGATTTTGAAATTGTCAATCATTTCTGTACAAACCGAGTTAAAGATGGAGTATGTTCAAATTTCAATGAAAGAGAACAATACTACTCTCTTCATTTCAAAATAATGGTCTGGTTGCACATAAATTAAATAATGCAATATACATTATACTTTTATTAAATTAATTTTATTAAAGTATTAAAAGAAAACTCTTGGATTTAAAATGACTGTCGTTTTAGATTTTCGTACACAGAATAAGAAATTCAATAATTTTATTATAAAATATTAAATTCTTTCTAAATTAACTTTATTAATATATTGAAAATAGTATGAAAGTAATAATTAATAGATATATTAGAAAAATAACAATTATTTTTATATATAATAATTATTTTAAAACAAATTTTATTTGTTAAGACGACATTCATTTTATCACGGATGAATAATGTTCAAAATAATAATTAAAAGATATAATTGTAAAAATTATAATAACTCATATTAAAAAGTGCGAATACCAGTTAATTTAAAACAAGACACCATTTAATATGAAACTCGTTTTTAAAACAAGACACTTTTATAAATTTTATTCAATAAAAAATTATGCTATTCTCATAGTATAAAGTCCTTATAATATTCATTTAAGGGTCACTTAAATTAATTTATTTAAACTTATCTATTTACAAACGTCTTGTTACAATGTAGTATAAAAGACCTTATAATAAATATATGATATTTTTATAACTTTTAAAAATAGTTTATGAAAATAATTTACAACATACAAAAAATTAATTTAAAAATTAATTATTTATTATAAAAATAAATTATTCAAGTTTACTTATAAACGGTTCTAGTCTAAACTAAAAATAAGTAGCTCTTTACTTATTTACTTTACCATAGATAAATTATTTGTTACTCTAGTTTTATACTATGTCCCTCATCTCTCACATCCAACACAAGAACACCTTTTTCTTAGCCGTTAGCATTTTGGCAAGAGCACCCTACACTTTTATCATCCCTTTTTGTGCACTGACCCACTCACTCTCCTCCCCTATACTAAAGAGAGAGAGGGTGCAGCAGCAAGCAGCGTTTGCATATGATAAGATTTAAAGGGATTGGATGAATAGGAATCTATTCAGAGACTAGACTGTACATAACCACGTTCTTTCTTTGATGCCCCAAAACTTCCCTCAGTCTTTTGCAGTCTCTCTCTCTCTCTCATTCTTTTCATTTTTTAACACATAGAAAATCAAATCAATAAGATCATGCTTTTAATACAATGTCTCAATAATTATAGTGTGCCTACTTTAGATTAGAATCTTATAGTTGTTGTATTCATTAATTAACCTCATGCCTGCTTTTCAGCTTATTTACCTCGCAAGATATAAATCATTACACGTTTTCTCAAACCTATAATAAAAGTCCAAAGAAAGTAATCACAAAGTTTAGCTCACTAACCAAAACAACTGAAAATTTATTTATTTAGTGGATTAATGCCTGTTTGTCCTTTTTCTTATAATATACTCTATCCGTCTTAATTTTTTATTTTTATTTATCTTAAATTATTTATATTTTTAAAATATTAATATTATATTTATTATTTCTTTCTATTAATTTAATCATGTAATTACTCCAATATATTATTATTAAGATTATTTTTTTAAATGATAAAGTATTCAATTTATAGTTGAAATCAGGCATAACAACAAGGCGAGTCGAAAACGGTTTTTAACTCCCAAAATCTAAACTCAAATTCTAAAATAACCTCCGTTTCCGTCCCAATCTCCATTGGAATAGAGAATTAAAACTCAATCCGTCCCAAACGAGTTTGGATATCCTCGCCCCTCTACTATCTTTTTATAAAATAACTTTTTCAATAAAAACATTTATTTTTCCAAAATAAAATTGCATTACAAAAATAAAATAAGAAAAATCTCAAAAAATTTCAGCATACATTTAAAAATATTTTAAATAATAAATTCAATCAAAATAGAAAATCATTAACGACATATTAAATATTCTAAACTATCAAAAAACCGTTTGGTAAGGCTCCGAAGAAATTTGAATCGGAATCCAAAAGCTGTTTGCATGAAGCAATGACTGTCAGTCGTTCTTCTGCAAATCCTGTTGCGAGTGATTCAACATGGGAAGCTTACATAAGCTGGATAAACTCCAAGATTTATATGTTGAAGGATCTTGGGTACACTCTCTCTAAAGAAAAATTTTATTCTGACTTTGTTCCCTTAATGGAACTCTGGAAGCTAAGAAACTCCCAACTCTGCCTTCCTGCTTCAGAAATCAATGAAGCGTCTCATGAGGCTATAGAAGAAGAAGTTGTTCAAGAAACAGAGATTGTTCAGCACATTGAGTCAGCTCCAGAACCTGTTGCTACTTCTGAACCTCAAGTTTGTGCTATAGAAGAAACTTCTACTTAGATTGTTGTATCAGAAGCTTCTGCCTCTCAGACTATCCCTGTTGCTCTTCTGAAGACAATTGAGGAAATCAAGGATGACAATGCAAGGGTCAATGAACGTCTGGACAAACATGATCTTATCTTTCAGCTGATTCTCTCAAGGCTTCCTCCGCCTCATCCTCCTCCTCCTTAGAACCCTTAGTTTTTCTTTTTAGTTTCTTGAAAATTTATTTTCTTATCAAGTTGTACTTTGCACTGCCTTTTGGCAATTTTCAATGAAAAATGTTTTGTTTCTCTTTATTTATTTTTGTCTTATGTCTTTTTGATTGATGACAAATGGGGAGAAAACATAACTTTCTAAAAGGGAAGATTAGTGTTTATTTTGATATCTAATTTTCTTTAGTAAAAATCCAAACATTGTTTATTGCTTCTGCTAATAAATACTTCGAAAAAGAGTTTGTTAAGTGTTTTGTAGGGTTATTTCTCAAGAATCAGAATGGTTTAGAATATGTCTTTCTGAAAATCATGGTTCTGAAATCTAGTAACCAGCTCTAAAGGTTCTTCTCAGAGAATTCAACAATGATTTTGAAGTAAAGTCTATCAGAATGATGATGTTATCAAACCAGTGCTTTGGACAACATCAATTAACTTCTGAAGATAAACCAGATTCTGACAGATAATTCACTCTGGTATTCCAAAAAGGATAATCAGGAAAGTGTTCTTTCATTTTTTATTTTATCTTTATATACATCTCAGGGGGAGCTTTGTGCTTCTGTAAGATGTACTCTTCTGTGATCCACTATCATCATTAGATATTTCTTTATTAAACCAATCTATGAATTTCTTGTTATGCTCTATCAACAATAACTTGTCACTCATTCGGGGATTTTTTTCTTCACAAGTGTTTTATGAGTAACGATGTAAGGTTGAACTTCATCAAGATTATTCAAGATATAGAAATATGCTTGAAGAACTACTTCCTGAGCCATTAACTTAACATTTAAACCTTGAGTACCTCTACCTTCATATATGTCAGCATGACGAGACTTTGGAATTCCTATAAACTCTAGTCAGTGATGTAAAAATAGTTTCTACAAAACTCAGCAACTTCTCATGCAATGTACCTTTTAACAATCGAGGCTTCTGGTCAGTGACAATTCTTTGTATATCCTTTAAATATTTTTATGTATCACTCTATTGGATACATCTACCTTAAATAAGATGGACCATACAATCCGATTTCTCTGACTAGATGAACAAGTAAGTGAACCAAAATATCAAAAAATGATGGAGGAAAATACATCTCTAATTGGCATAATATTATGGTAGTCTCATCTTCTAATTCATCTAAATTTTTGAAATCAAAAACTTTATTACATATAAAATTGAATAATAAGCACAATCTGGTTATAGTGACTGTCACATTTTTTGGTAGGATGCCACAGATAGCCACTAGTATTGCATCAAGACATGACAATAATGAGATTTTAAACTAATTAACTTGAGATCTTTCATTGATACAAGTTTCTTGATGTTTGATGAGTAATCTTGGGGAACTTTGATACCATGCAAACACTGGCAAAAAAATTCTCTTCCTTTTTAGATAGAGTGTAACATACCGGAGGTAGATAAGTTCTTTTTCCTACTTCTATTGGAGCTAATTGTTTTTGTATACCCATCACCTCCATATCGAGATGAAAATTCTTACTATCTTTATTCTTGCCTAGAATGTTTAGAAGTGTTCCAATCAAACTATCACACACATTTTTCTACATATGCATCATATTAAGACAATGTCTTACATCGAGACTTAACCAATATGGAGGATCAAAGAACACATACCTCCTTTTCCATATATTTTTTTCTGAATTGACCCTTTTTATTTTTCTATTTTTCCAATGAAAATATTAATTTGTTTCTATTTTTGATAAGCTTCATCTCCGGTAAAAGGTTTAAGAGCCATATCAAACTCCCGCTCTCTATTAAAAGCCTTTCGCAATCTACGATAATGATGATCGGGTTTTAGAAATTTCTGATGCCCAAGGTAAACAATATTTTTACCAAACTCAAGTTTGTGACAACAGGCATTAGATTCACATATAGGACACACTTTATGTCCTTTGACACTATATCCATCCAAATTACCATATGCAGGAAAGTTATTGATTGTGCAAAATAACATTGTGTGTATCTTAAACTTTTCACCAGAATATGCATCATCAACTTCAATGCCTTCCTTCCATAAAAGTTTTTAATATTCAATTAATGGATTTAGATAAACATCTACGTCGTTTACAAGTTGTCATGGTTTAGAAATCATCATACTTAACAATAAATACTTGCGCTTCATGCATAACCAAGGAGACAGATTGTAAATAATGAGAAGAACAAGACACGAAGAATGGTTTATACTCAGATTACCAAAGGGGTTCATTCCATCGGTGCCAAGCGCAAACCTACGATTTTTGGCTCAATGCCAAAATCCGGAAACATCGAATCAATTTTCTTCCATTACAAAGAATCAGCTACATGGAGAGTGTTTCCATCATATTTTCTTTCATCTGCATGCCGTCTAATATTCTTTGCGTCATTCACATTAGAAAAAGTCTCTTGAATATTGAAATTATTGGCAAGTAACATAACACTTTAGCAGGAGGATGCTTCCTACTAACATTGTCATTGTCATCACCATTATTGTCCTTTAACTTGTAACGCGACACACCAAATTCCGAACATTGGTCCAAATTTTCATACTCTTTCTTGTATAATATGAAATCGTTAGGGCATGCATGAAAACAAAAGCAAAAGGTGAGTGACTGTCGCTCCAAACTCTCAATGGGTTCCTTAGCCATCAATGCTGATATCCAAAATCCTTTTCTGAAAGATGGACGTTTGTTTTAAGCTAACTGAATGTAGGACGGGAGAATATCATGGAGAATGGGTGGGTTAGAATAGGTTTTGAGCCTTGTATCCTTTCTTTCCGAAACTGTGAACCAGGCCACGTTACAACCCTCAAAAGACCTAATTAAAGCAGGATTTATTTCGAAAGCATACTATGGTAAGATCGCGTTAAGTTGAATCCTAAAGATTTGCTTGTCATATGTATTGATACTGATATGACATTTTAATTAGTGATTCATCCACTAGATGTCATAATCTTAGTGAACACATTTGAGTTTTAAAACATGCATGCGCATGACATTACAATTATCATTTTTAAAATGAGAATTTTACACACGAACAATCATTTGACATCAAGGAAGCTTACACAATGGGAAAGTTGATCAAATTCCTGATATCCCATAGCTCAGATCTCTTCAAGAATCAACTATTATGAGGAAACCACGTTGAGGTTCTACAAGTCTCTAAATCATCCGAATATGGGCAAAAGTTACTTCAAAGCTCACATTGGGACATGCCACCTCAAGAGCACAAGAAATCAATCAATCCTAAGACGTTTAATCAAGAGAATATAGTTTCAAGACTCTGGGGGCAAACCAGTTGAGACCTTCAAATGATGAGGCTACTCCATAATCGGTAACTGGGGCAGTTGGTGCAGATATCCAGTATATTGGGGCAAAGGCAAACTATGTAGGTACAAGTTCTCTCCATGTTTTAGACAGAATCCAAATACATAACTGCAATTGTTCAACTTGAAGTAGGTGTCGGAGAAAAATGCCTGGATGATCCCATATCCTAGCCCAAAATTCCCACCTCCCTCTATATGAGCATCTGGCTTAACCATTGCATAAATTATCATCATGCATTAATCACGTCGCTTCACTCATGCATATCATTCATCTAACATAGCATAAAGCCGTATGTGCAAATCAGAGGAATCAAAACCCAATATTTTATTGGCACCTTCAAATCCCAAACTTTCCTGGTACCTTTTAAAACCAACTGGTTTGACACTACCTCCAAAATCCATCTTGCTTGGCGTCTTTTAAAGCCCAATTTGCTTGGTATCTTTTTCCTACCTTTAAGGTTGATGATCTTTGTTTCCAACCTTCGTGGTTGATGAATCTTTTTACAACCTCCGTGGTTGATGAACCTTTTTCAATCTTCAGGATTGATGATATTTTTCTAACCTTTAAGGTTAATGAATCTTTGTTTCCAACCTTCGTGGTTGTTGAATCCTTTTCCAACCATTAGGGTTGATGATTCTTTTTCCGACCTTCATGGTTGATTAACCTTTTTCAATCTATATGATTGATTTTTCTTTTCCAACCTTCAAGGTTGATAACATTTCTTCCTTATCAAAACCTTTGTGGTTGACTTTGTTTCCAGTTTTTGAACTGATAATTCATTTTTGAAACCCTTTGTTTGCAAGGGTATTCCAAAACTTTCATGTTTTAACTCATGTGGTCCCTGATTAGCATACATGTCCTCATGTTGTATAAAATGATAAAAGATACATATAACATACATATCATGATCTTAATTTGCCATTAAATATCCCCACAATACATCAAAATTCCCAGTAGATGAACCTGTAAAAGTCAAGTTGACATCCCTACATCTCATATAATCGTCCTCAACGGGCAAATGTTTGGATACTTCGATATTTAATCCACGCATACCTTGAACATCCGAAAAGCTCTCGTAAGTCGACCATTCAGGTCTAATCTGATTAAATAGGGGCAATTGTCGTACCCCAAAATTTTCCCTCCCTTTTCATCCTGCCGCCCAATCTATGGCTTAAGATTCATATGTACTCGTTCATGCCTCATCCATATGCATTATTCATTCATGTTAATACTTTCTAACAAGAATCATAGATTCAATGTTTGAGGTTAATAAAAAGTAGTGTTTTGGCCTGAAGATTGTGGTTTTCCTTATCATGTGGGGGTGAAACCCTAATTGCTTGGTTCAGGCCATCTGAGGACCTTTTGGTTTGTGATCCTATTGGTTAACTTGAAACCCTAAATGGGGAGGCTCCACATTATGGTTTGCTTTGACTTCGAACCCTATTTTCTTGATTGATGACATTGGTGGACCCTTTCACAAGCGGGGTAAATCATTTATCTTGAGGCATTTTATCATGCATGATCATCCCTTAACTTTGGAGATTTATAACGTACCTCGTTAACAAGGCATCCACTTGGCTTTATACTTCACTTCATCCCTAGATCCATGCTCAATTATTGATCCTTGGTTACATGCTTCTAGTACACGATTCATTGATATTTCACCCATTCCTCTCCTTCAACCATGGGTCAGGAGCGTTCGTTCGCGTTGGGACTTCACATGAGCGTTTCGTTTCAAGTGACGCGATGAAATTGTGATTCGTTGGAGTGTATTTCGGTGTGGATCCGGTTTGGGCTCAAAGCCCAAACAATTCCATTTCGTTTCATACTCCCATTCGGACCAGTACATCCCTTTCTGGCCATGGATCCAAATGCATGGGCCTAAAGCCTCAAACCCATCCATCTTTTGGCTCTACACCCTAGTTGATGGGCGAGACCCCCTACTGAACTATTTAATTATTGTAGAATTAAGTTCCCTAGTTAACCTTGTTTAATTTTGTTTTCTTGCTTAATTAATTAATATTTTTTGTCACATAGAATAATCACAATTTAATCTAATTAGTTAATCATGAATTAATTAATTTTAATTTATAGGATTTTATTTAATCTTTTAATCAATACGTTTAGGATTTTGTAGGTTTTAGTTATTGAACTTAGCCAAAAAATTTCACCATATATTCATGTATTATTTTTAATTGATTAATTGGTTTTAATTACTTAATCCTAGATAATCTTGATTATATTATCCATTTGGTCAATTTATACATAATAACCATTTTGCCCTTAGGGCTTCGAATTTTGATTTTTATACATGTTCCCTTAGTTTAAGGCTTTAGTTAGATTTGTTTGATTTATTTAGTTGATTAATTCAATAGTTTATTATCATACATTGTTCAACTATTATTTTAATCCCATTGATTAGTGTTGACCAAAGGACACTTTGGTAAATCAAATCCTTTGTAATCGTGCTGTAAACCCCAAGCCTATTTTAAGTGATCAAAAGACCCTTGATCACTTGATATGGCAAGTTCATTACACTCAAGTTATTGTGGATACGCTGAATCTCTGGAACTGAAGACCTCAAGGTTCAAATGCAAGATCAATATTTAAAGACAACATCAGTCAAGCATAACTAGCAAAGTGGACCACATTCTCAAGCACAACAAAGGTACCAACACTTGACAAGTGCGATTCAAATTTTAAGCTATGAGCCTTAAGTAATAAGGAATGGTGAGACAGAGTTTCTCCTACCCTTGTCTAGAGTGACTTTGTGTACGGGGTGTAGGCCCTAGCTATTCAAAGCATTCACCCTCATTCATAGACTTTAGCATCATTTGAATCATGCAATTGATAAGTCTTCAAGCAAGCATCAATCTTTCAACATTTCAATAAGTGAAGCATCTTTTGCTATTGGAAACTTGTAGTTGTACACCCTCATTCAATTCAATCCTTTACCTTGAAAGGTGATAAACCTTGGTAATTCAATTCTTTTCCTTGAGAGGTGTTAGACCCTGGAAATTCACTCATTCCTCGCCTTGTAAGGTGATAAACCTTGGCACTTGTTTTTCGCCTCGTAAGGTGATAAACCTTAGCTATTTGATTCAGTTCTTTGCCTTGAGAGTCATGGACTCTGGCATATATTTCTCTTTACCATTTGAGGTGTTAAATCTTGGTTATTCAATCAAGTTCTTTGCCCTAAGAGTCATGGACTCTGGCATCTAATTCTTTGCCTTGTAAGGTGGTAAACCTTGGCACTAGCCTTGAGAGGTGTTAAACCTTGGAAATTCAATTTTTTTGCCTTGGAAGGTGATAAACCTTGACACTTGATCTTTGCCTTAAGAGTCATGGACTCTGGCATATGTTTCTCTTTTCCTTGTAAGGTGATAAACCTTGGCTATTCAATTCAGTTCTTTGCCCCGAGAGTCATGGACTATGGCATCTGGTTCTTCGCCTTGTAAGGTGATAAACCTTAGTAGTACAATTCATTCCTTACCTTTAGAGGTGTTAAACCTTGGCTATTCGGTTCAATTCTTCGCCCTGAGAGTCATGGACTCTGGCATTTGATTCTCTTTGCCCTGTAGGTGATAAACCTTGGCACATAAATTTCTTGACATCATCAGTTTTAAACTCTGGTAGTGATACCTCTCCTAGAAGGTTGTGAACCTTGACACTCATTTTTCAGCCTTGAAGGGTTATTTATCCTGGAAAATCAATCTCGTTCCCTTTTGTTTCAGCCGTAGTAGGCTAAACTACGATTGCTTTGATTTTCTCATTGCACAATGAGAATATGTAGGCACAAGGGTTCGAATCCTCCACAAGCATACTTATTTATTCCTCCCGCCTTAGGGCACCATTCATATCTTTCACTATCCATTATCTACATTCAATCATTAAACCGTTCACCTAAGTGATGTAACAATCCATTTTTAGTATTTATTTATTATACTATTATTACTTATGTGGAGTGTTAATTAATTATTTAGTTGATAGGAGATATCATGAATAATTGAATTAATTAACTTGGTGGATATATGGTGTTAGTTTAATTTATTTGAATTAAATAGAGATATTTAAATATTAGGTCTTATTGGGCCTATTAATTAAATTAGAAGTATAATGACTTAAGCCCAAATAGAATACTAATATAAATAGTAAGAGGTGAGGAGAGTGAGAATTAAGATTCATTTGATCATTGAAGGCAATAGAGAAAGAGGAGAGGAAAAGTAAAGAGAAGAGCTAGGGTTTTCAGAAAATTGAAGAGGTAAGGGGGGAATCCTTATTATTATGGGTTAGTATGATTGGGTTAATGGGTAGAAGCATGTTTAGGTTAAAATCCCTAATTTTGTATGGTTGTTTGGAATTGTTAGGTTTGATGAGTACTCTTGATTGTGGTGATTTAATTGTGTTAAAACTGAAAATTAATGTTATATAATTATGGTATTGTATGAGTTATAAGTTTCTGAACGTGTAGCTTTTTACGGAATCGAAATCGGAGGTCCGGAAGTCCTCCAACGATGAAAAACGCAGAAAATTCTACATGCTGTTTTACAGTAACCGGTTACTCACCGAGCGTTAACCGGTAACTTGCTTAAAAATCTGCATTCTGTTAAACTGAGTAACGTGTTACCCACCGAGCGTTAACCGGTTACTTGCTTAAAAATCTGAATTATGTTAAACTGAGTAACGGGTTACTCACCGAGCGTTAACCGGTTACCACTGTTTGAAAAGGGAAAAATTGAGATTTTAAATGTTGTATTTATTTTGAAATGCAATCTAAGTGTGTGTAGTTGATAATTAGCCTATATTTGTGAATGATATACTGTTATGAATGTGTATATGTACCATTGTTGGATTGTGAATGATATATTTTTATGAATGTTTATATGTACCATTGGTGGATTGTGAATGATATATTGTTATGAATGTGTATATGTACCATTGGTGGATTGTGAATGATATATTGTTATGAATGTGTTTATGTATCATTGGTGGATTGTGAATGATATATTGTTATGAATGTGTATATGTACCATTGGTGGATTGTGATTGATATATTTTTATGAATGTGTATATGTACCATTGGTGTATGATTCATAGAGTTGAATTATGGTGATATGTGGAATGTTAAGATGGTAGAGATGATCTTAATTGCATATGTATTGGTATTTGTACATTCATTCATGGCATGGTCGACTTCATTGTGGAAGTGGTGAAACTGTGGGTTCACATGGTATTAGACGTTGATCCTTAATTGGAAATAGGCGTAGCAGACGTTGATCCTTAATTGGAAATAGGCGTGGTAAATAGACGTTGATCCTTAATTGGAAATAGGCGTAGCAGACGTTGATCCTTAATTGGAAATAGGCGTGGTAAATAGACGTTGATCCTTAATTGGAAATAGGCGTAGCAGACGTTGATCCTTAATTGGAAATAGACGTGGTGGCTTGGATTCTAGATATTGAATCGGAAAGCGGTGAAACATTGGGTTCACATTATGGTACCACATACATAGAGTCACATGTCATGCATTGAGTCACACTAGAGTTATGTGATAATTGAATGTTTGCATTGATGTGATTGTGATGTGTGTATGAGATATGGTAATTGAATTTGATGATGTTTGGGTACATAACTTGACTGAATATGTGATTATGTGATAATTGTAGTTATGTGTATATTTGAGAATATAATATTAGATTTGAATATTATACTCCTTGAGTTTTATGTGTGCTTGAAACAGGTGAAATAAATGTGGGTTAATATTATTTACATGGTTATATGAAGTGTAATGAATTCCTTTAATTGTCGATTTAATCATTGTGCTTGATTAATACTTCTTCATAATGATTTAAATTCTCACCCTTTCTGTTTGAATGTTACCTTTACATGGGTATCGCGCAGATACTCAGGAGTAGTATCGCTGAAGTAAGTGGACGGTAGCTCACTCGAGATTAGCTGGAGAATCTCGGTGCTTTGTTTTAGAGACTAAGTAGTGAGTCAATGCTCTGATCATGTAACACTGGGTAGATTGGTAGTATTGAATTCGTGTCTTATTTGGATACGTTTTATGGTATTACTTGTGAACATGTTTAATTGAAGAGATTACTGAGAGATGATCATGGTATGGGACATGGATCATTTTATGAAATGCATGGATATTCGTTATTTTCCGCTGCGAACGCATATTCTTGAATATTCATGATAACGGAAATGTGTTATTTTTAAATGACCAGGTGTATTGTATATTGATGATGAATGATGTTGGTTTTTGAAAGCTCTTAGTTTTTGAAAACGTCAATGTGACGCCCTTTTGTGTATATGCGTGCTTATTTACTCTGATTATATGTTAAGTATTTTGGGGTAGAAAAATGGGTGTTACAAGTGACATATTGTTTCTTTGAAACTGAAATACATTTTTCTTTGGGATATCCATATACACCCTTTTAGGACGATATATCGGCAGTCCGCATTGGTACCTAGAGTTGTTTGACTCGTACCCAGACATTTAATTCCTTCTTTTTGGCTAAGACGTTGTTTTCGTCTATGGTATAAATTCCATTTCTCCTATGGATTCCAATATACCCCGACCTTTGGTTTCAAATTATACATCTTCAGTCACTTGTTACCAAATACTTCAATTATGTGACTTTGGTCACTTCATTCCACTCATCTCCATGATACATTCATAATCTACCTTCACTCATTCCATGTGATATACCCTATTCTTTGAGCCAAATACACTATCCATTTGATCTCCATCTTGCGTCACCTTGTGAACCAAGAGTTGTTTGGCTCATACCCAAACACTTAATTCTCCTTGTTTTCGGCTATAACATATAGTGGAAGACGCTACCGGCTAGTCCACATATCGGTCAACGCCAATTTTACTCTTGGGTTCATATTTCACCCCTTGTTGGAGTTCAAACAATATAATCCTTTGTTTATACTAAGCTTGTTATCACACTTCTTTTCACCTTCCACCACTAGTTCTTTGAACTACGGAGCTCTGAATTCCTCATTACATTGTGAGGATACGTAGGCATGAGGGTCCCAATCCTCACCAAACACTTTATCTATTTTCTTTTCCTTCTCCCTTATTCTTTTATGAGTAATCTTTAGATATAACACCTATTCGAGCTAGAACAATCAAAATGGTTCCCATGGAGTACCGTGGATGTTAGGGGTACTAATATCTTCCCCTTGTATAACCGACTTCCTTACCCAACATATCTCTTTCCACCGGGTTTTATCGATGTTTTCCCTTTCCTTCGGGAATAAATAAAGTTTAATGGTGACTCTGTTGTATGTTCGAGCATGCGATACGTCCGGGTATATTTCCGCTAGCTTCAGTTACGCCCTGTTTCACTTTTGACATATACCATCACAACATAAGTGATGGAATATTTCTTTGTTTGTACCTTTATTGACATTTTCGCAAATAACACAAGGACAATAAAAGATACCATTATTTTTGAGAATATTTTGTTCAGCGTATTCAAGGAATTCAAGAACTCATTTCTCATATACCAGAACAAATCTATCAACTTTCATCAAATCATTATCCATAATAAATTCTAAATTTTATATCAAAAGAATAATGTGAATATAACACCAAAACCTAAACCTAAAACATTTCCAAACCTAAAGCATATTATAACAATAATATAACATTAAACCTAAACATATGCATATTCATCACAACAATATAATATTTAACAACAAAAAGTGCAATGAACTCAATGAAAATCAACCATGAAAATCAATATGAACACTACAATATATATGTCTATTGTGACTGTACTATTCTGACAGAGTTGATGGGGTTTCAAAAACACAATGAAATCAATGAAAATCAGCCATGAAAAGTAACGATAAAATCAACAAAAAAGGAATAAAAGCAATGAACGTCAACCATGAAAAGTAACGTATCGTACTTCGAAGAGGAGGAAGAGACCAAATGAATGAAGATGGTAAAGATTTTTGTTCCAAACGAATGAAGACGGTGAAATATTTTGTTCAAAATGAATGAAGATGGTGAAGATGATTGCTATCGTCGTCGTCTGGTTTACTTAGGGCATGTTATGAAGGAAATAAAGATTTTGTTTTATTTTAATTGACAGTAAAGCCTTTTACCACAATTGTAAAGAAAAATCATAGTGAAATATTTAACATTTTACCATGGTGGATAAATAAATTGTAGTTAAACATTTTTCAATTTTTTTTTTAACTTAAGAATTTAAGGGACACACATTTTTTTAATAGGAAAAACGTTGCTGTTGGATATTCAAAAGACTGCTTTTCGGACAAGGTATGGTCACTACGAGTACTCCGTGATGCCTTTTGGTGTGACTAATGCACCTGGTGTATTTATGGAATATATGAATATAATTTTTCATGATTATCTGGATAAGTTTGTTGTTGTGTTCATCGATGATATATTGGTTTATTCTAAGAGTGAAGAGGATCATGCCGAGCATTTGAAGGTTGTGTTATCGGTGTTGAAAGAGATGAAGTTGTTTGCTAAACTCTCCAAATGTGAATTTTGGTTGAGTGAAGTAAGTTTTCTTGGGCATGTGATTTCGAGTGGTGGTATTTCTGTGGATCCTACGAAGATTGAAGTTGTATCTCAGTGGGAAGCTCCTAAGTCTGTTGCTGAGATTCAAAGTTTTCTTGGTTTGGCTGGTTATTATAGGAAGTTCATTGAAGGATTTTCTAAGTTGTCGTTACCATTGACGCAGTTGACTAGGAAAGGTCAAGCTTTCATTTGGACTTCGCAGTGTGAAGCGAATTTTTAAGAGCTTAAGAGAAGATTGACTACGGCTCCTATTTTGATTTTACCGGATCTGTTAGAAACTTTCTTTGTGTATTGTGATGCTTCTTTGTTGGGTTTAGGAGGTGTTTTGGTGCAAAAAGGGCAAGTGGTAGCTTATGCTTCAAGGCAACTTAAAGTGCATGAGAGGAATTATCCGACGCATGATTTAGAGTTGGCCGCCGTTGTGTTTGTGTTGAAGCTTTGGAGACATTATTTGTTTGGGTCGAGGTTTGATGTGTTTAATGATCACAAGAGTTTGAAGTACTTGTTCGATCAAAAAGAATTGAATATGAGGCAAAGGAGATGGTTGAAATTCTTGAAAGATTATGATTTTGGTTTGAATTATCATCCTGGAAAGGCGAATGTTGTAGTCGATGCATTGAGTAGGAAGTCATTGCACATGTTTATGTTGATGATTCGAGAGTTTGAATTGTTGGAGCAATTTAGATATTTGAGTTGGGTTTGTGAAGCGACGCCTTCGTGTGTTAAGCTTGGTATGTTGAAGCTTACGTGTGGCATTCTTGATGAGATTAGAGAAGGTCAGAAGTCAGATTTGAAATTAGTCGATGTTATGACATTGATTAATCAAGGCAAAGGTGGTGACTTTCGGATTGATGAGAATGGTATCATGAGGTGTCGTGGTCGAGTTTGTGTTCCGGATGTTGCGGATTTGAGAAAGAGGATTCTTGAGGAAGGGCATAGAAGTGGTCTGAGTATTCATCCTGGTGCTACTAAAATGTATCAAGATGAGAAATATGTTTTGGTGGCAAGGTATGAAGAAGGATGTAGCGGAATTTATGTATTCATGTTTGACTTGTCAAAAGTCAAAGATTGAACATCAAAAGCCGTCTGGTTTGATGCAACCGTTATCTATTCCCGAGTGGAAGTAGGATAGTATCTCTATGGATTTTGTTTCGGGCTTGCCTAGAACATCGAGTAATTGTGAGGAGATTTGGGTCGTTGTGGACAGGTTGACGAAATGTGCTCATTTTATTCCGATGAGGATGGATTATTCGATGGAGAGACTTGCTAAGTTGTACATCGAAAGGATTGTGTGTTTGCATGGTATTCCGTCGAGCATTGTTTCGGATAGAGATCCGAGGTTCACTTCGAGATTTTGGGAAGGTTTGCAAAGTGCTTTGGGTACGAAGTTGCGTTTGAGTTTGGCATATCATCCGCAAACTGATGGTCAAACGGAGAGGACTATTCAGTCACTTGAAGATCTTTTGAGGTCTTGTGTTTTGGAACAAGGAGGAAACTGGGATAGTTTCTTGCCTTTGATCGAGTTTACGTATAACAACAGTTTCCATTCGAGTATTGGAATGACACCTTTTGAGGCTCTTTATGGTAGAAGGTGTAGAACTCCTTTATGTTGGTACGAATCGGGAGAGAATGTTGTGGTTGGACCCGAGTTGATTCAAGAGACTACGGATACGATTAAGATGATTCAAGAGAAGATGAAGGCTTCTTAGAGTCGTCAAAAGAGTTATCATGATAAGAGGAGGAAAGCTCTTGAGTTTGAGAAAGATGAGCATGTGTTTCTTCGAGTTACGCCAATAACGGGTGTTGGTAGAGCTTTGAAGTTGCGTAAGTTGACGCCGCTTTTCATTGGTCCTTATCAGATTTCCGAGAGGATAGGTGAAGTGGCATATCAGATTGCATTACCACCGTCACTTTCTAATCTTCATGATGTGTTCCATGTGTCTCAATTGAGGAGGTACATTGCGGATCCATCGCATGTTGTTCCATTAGATGATGTTCAAGTGAGGGATAATTTGACGGTTGATACATCACCTATGCGAATTGAAGATCGAGAAGTGAAGAAGCTTCGTGTAAGGAGATTGCCTTGGTGAAAGTGATATGGGGCGGAGTCGCCAATGACAATATTACTTGGGAACTCGAGGATAAGATGAAGGAATCGTATCCGGAGTTGTTCGTTTGAGGTAAATTTTCGAGGCCGAAAATCTTTTAAGTGGGGGAGAGTTGTAACAACTCAATTTTAGTAATTATTTCTTATATTATTATTACTATATTTTATTTTACTAATTTGGAGTGTTAGTTAATTAATTGGTTGCTAGGTAGTATAACAATTGATTATATTAATTAATTTGGTGTGTTAATTAATTATTTAATTGATATGAGATATAATTGAATAATTAATTATATTAATTAATTTGGTGTGTTAATTGTGTTGGTTTAATTTATTTGAATTAAATAGAGATATTATAATACTAGGTATTATTGGGCCTATTAATTACATTAGAGGTATCATTCTTTAAGCCCAAATAGAATACTAGTATATAAGAGGTGAGGAGAGTGAGAATTAGGATTCATTTGATCAATTGACAGCAACAGAGAAAGAAAAGAGGAAAAAATAAGGGGAAGAGGGGAAGAACAAGAGAGGAGCTAGGGTTTCCAAAAAATTGAAGAGGTAAGGGGAGAATCCTTATTATTATGGGTTAGTATGATCGGGTCAATGGGTAGATGTATGTTTAGGTTAAAATCCCTAATTTTGTATGGTTGTTGTTTGAAATTGTTAGGTTTGATGAGTATTCTTGATTTGTGATGATTTGGTTGTGTTAAACTGCAAATTAACGTTATATACTTAGAGTAGTGTATGAGTCATAATTTTCTGAACATTTGGATTTTTACGGAATCAAAATCGGAGGTCCAAAAGTCCTCCAACGATGAAAAACGCAGAAAATTCTGCATTCTGTTTTGTGTTAACGCAGGAATAGCATTCTGTTTTTGCATTAACCGGTTAACCAAAGGCGTTAACCTGTTAACACTGTTGAAAATCTGCCAGGAATTTCTTTCTGTTTTGCGTTAACCGGTTACCCAAATGCGTTAACCGGTTCACACTGTTGAAATCTGCTAGGAAGTGTATTCTGTTTTGCGTTAACCGGTTAACACTGTTTGAAAAGTGAAAAATTGAGATTTTAAATGCTGTATTCGTTTTGGAATGAAATCTAAGTGTGCGTATTTGATAATTAGCCTATATTTGTGAATGATATATTGTTATGAATGTGTATATGTACCATTGGTGGATAATTCATAGAGTTGAATTATGGTGATATGTGGAATGTTAAGATGGTAGAGATGATCTTAATTGCATATGTATTGGTATTTGTACATTCATTCATGGCATGGTCGGCTTCATGGTGGAAGCGGTGAAACTGTGGGTTCACATGGTAGCATATGTTGATCCTTAATTGGAAATAGGCGTAATAGACGTTGATCCTTAATTGGAAATAGGAGTAGCATACGTTGATCCTTAATTGAAAATAGGCGTAGTAGACGTTGATCCTTAATTGGAAATAGGCATAGCATACGTTAATCCTTAATTGGAAATAGGCGTAGTAGTGGCTTTGATCTTGTCCGGATCGGAAGCGTGGCTTGGATTCTAGATATTGAGTCGGAAAGTGGTGAAACGTTGGGTTCACATTGAGGTACCGCATGCATAGAGTCACATGTCTTGCATTGAGTCATTATAGAGTTATGTGATAATTGAATGTTTGCATTGATGTGATTGTTATGTGTGTATGAGATATGGTGATTGAATTTGGTGATGTTTGGATATATAACTTGGCAAATTATGTGATTAGGTGATAATTGTAGTTATGTGTATATTTGGGAATATAGTATTGGATTTTAATATTATACTCCTTGAGTTTTGATGGATGTTTGAAACATGTGAAATAAATGTTGGTTAATATTATTTACATGGTTATACGAAGTGTGATGAATTCCTTTAATTGTTGATTTAATCATTGTGCTTTATTATACTTCTTCATAATGATTTGAATTCTCACCCTTTCTGTTTGAATGTTGCCTTTACATGGGCATCGCGCAGATACTCAGGAGTAGTATTGCTGAAGTAAGTGAAAGGTAGCTCACTCGAGATTAGCCGGAGAGTTTCCATATTTTAGTTTGAAGACTAGGTAATGAGTCAATGCTCTGGTCATGTAACACGGGGTAGATTGGTAGTATTGAACTCATATCTTAATTGGATATGCATTACGTTATTACTTGTGAACATATTTATTTGAAATTGCTGTTGGAGAGGCCATCGTGCCAAATATTCTGGATTTGGTTTTATTTTATCTTGAGGAGAGTATTGAGAGATGATCATGGTATGGGACATGGATCATTTTATGAAATGCATGAGTATTCATTATTTTCCGTTGCGAACGCATATTCGTGAATATTCATGAGAACTGAAATGTGTTATTTTAAATGACCAGGTGTATTGTATATTGATGATGAATGATGTTGGTTTTTGAAAGCTTTTAGTTTTTGAAAACATCGATGTGACGCCCTTTTGTTTATATGCGTGCTTATTTACTCTGATTATATGTTAAGTATTTTGGGGTAGAAAAAGGGGTGTTGCATTAGTGGTATCAGAGCAGGTTGGTCCGTCCGACCAGGTTGTTTAATTATGTTTGTTACCTAGTATGCGACATGTGTGTGAGAACACTGTCGATGCTTGTTTTATTTTCCATTGGCAGGTTGGGAATGAAATAAGTGGGGGAGAAGCGTCTGCTTATCTTGGATGTTCCAATTGTATCGAGCTTGGACATTATGTGGGTGCATGCAAGAGTCCAGTGTTGGTTAGTTAACCTGTTTGAGAATGTTGTGCTTTTCCTCAACCCGAAGAGAGATCGGATTCAAGGATGGTGTTGGTTAGAAGTTAATCGGGTGTATATCAACTGTTTCGAGAAGACGGTTATTTTCCTGAGGTTGGAGCTAAGGAAGATTGGTTTGTGTCTGCTAAGCAAGTTGATGAATCGGTGCAAGATGGTGCCGAGGTTTTTATGTTGTTGGCAACTTTGGATATTCGTGAGAAGAGGACGATTGAAGAATTGCCAATAGTTTGTGAGTTTGCGGAGGTATTTCCGGAAGATATAAGTGATTTACCGCCGGCACGTGAGGTTGAGTTTTCGATTGATTTAGTTCCTAGAACTAGTCCTGTATCGATGGCTCCTTATAGAATGTATGCTTCTGAGTTGAAAGAGTTGAAGAGTCAACTTGAAGACTTGCTCGAGAAGAAGTTTATTCGTCCTAGTGTGTCGCCGTGGGGTGCACCTGTTCTGTTGGTCAAGAAGAAAGAAGGTTCTATGAGATTATGTGTTGATTATAGATAACTGAATAAAGTGACGATTAAGAACAAGTATCCACTTCCGAGGATTGACGATCTGATGGATCAACTGGTTGGAGCTTGTGTGTTTAGCAAGATTGATTTGAGGTCTGGGTATCATCAGATTCGTGTAAAGGCTGAGGATATTCAAAAGACTGCTTTTCGGACAAGGTATGGTCACTACGAGTACTCACCTTGTGTATTTATGGAGTATATGAATATAATTTTTCATGATTATCTGGATAAGTTTGTTGTTGTGTTCATCGATGATATATTGGTTTATTCTAAGAGTGAAGAGGATCATGCCGAGCATTTGAAGGTTGTGTTATCGGTGTTGAAAGAGATGAAGTTGTTTGCTAAACTCTCCAAGTGTGAATTTTGGTTGAGTGAAGTAAGTTTTCTTGGGCATGTGATTTCGAGTGGTGGTATTTTTGTGGATCCTACGAAGATTGAAGTTGTATCTCAGTGGGAAGCTCCTAAGTCTGTTGCTGAGATTCAAAGTTTTCTTGGTTTGGCTGGTTATTATAGGAAGTTCATTGAAGGATTTTCTAAGTTGTCGTTACCATTGACGCAGTTGACTAGGAAAGGTCAAGCTTTCATTTGGACTTCGCAGTGTGAAGCAAATTTTCAAGAGCTTAAGAGAAGATTGACTACGGCTCCTATTTTGATTTTACCGGATCCGTTAGAAACTTTCTTTGTGTATTGTGATGCTTCTTTGTTGGGGTTGGGATGTGTTTTGATGCAAAAAGGGCAAGTGATAGCTTATGCTTCAAGGCAACTTAAAGTGCATGAGAGGAATTATCCGACGCATGATTTAGAGTTGGCCGCCGTTGTGTTTGTGTTGAAGCTTTGGAGACATTATTTGTTTGGATCGAGGTTTGATGTGTTTAGTGATCACAAGAGTTTGAAGTACTTGTTCGATCAGAAAGAATTGAATATGAGGCAAAGGAGATGGTTGGAATTCTTGAAAGATTATGATTTTGGTTTGAATTATCATCCTGGAAAGGCGAATGTTGTAGCCGATGCATTGAGTAGGAACTCATTGCACATGTCTATGTTGATGATTCGATAGTTTCAATTGTTGGAGAAATTTAGAGATTTGAGTTGGGTTTGTGAAGCGACGACTTCGTGTGTTAAGCTTGGTATGTTGAAGCTTACGTGTGGCATTCTTGATGAGATTAGAGAAGGTCAGAAGTCAGATTTGAAATTAGTCGATGTTATGACATTGATTAATCAAGTCAAAGGTGGTGACTTTAGGATTGATGAGAATGGTATCATGAGGTGTCGTGATCGAGTTTGTGTTCCGGATGTTGCGGATTTGAGAAAGAGGATTTTTGAGGAAGGGCATAGAAGTGGTCTGAGTATTCATCCTGGTGCTACTAAAATGTATCAAGACTTCAGAAAGATGTTTTGGTGGCAAGGTATGAAGAAGGATGTAGCGGAATTTGTGTATTCATGTTTGACTTGTCAAAAGTTAAAGATTGAACATCAAAAGCCGTCTGGTTTGATGCAACCGTTATCTATTCCCGAGTGGAAGTAGGATAGTATCTATATGGATTTTGTTTCGGGCTTGCCTAGAACATCGAGTAATTGTGAGGTGATTTGGGTCATTGTGGACAGGTTGACGAAATGTGCTCATTTTATTCCAATGAGGATGGATTATTCGATGGAGAGACTTGCTAAGTTTTACATCGAAAGGATTGTGTGTTTGCATGGTATTCAGTCGAGCATTGTTTCAGATAGAGATCCGAGGTTCACTTCGAGATTTTGGGAAGGTTTGCAAAGTGCTTTGGGTACGAAGTTGCGTTTGAGTTCGGCATATCATCCGCAAACTGATGGTCAAACGGAGAGGACTATTCAGTCACTTGAAGATCTTTTGAGGTCTTGTGTTTTGGAACAAGGAGGAAATTGGGATAGTTTCTTGCCTTTGATCGAGTTTACATATAACAACAGTTTCCATTCGAGTATTGGAATGACACCTTTTGAGGCTCTTTATGGTAGAAGGTGTAGAACTCCTTTATGTTGGTACGAATCGGGAGAGAGTGCTGTGGTTGGACCCGAGTTGATTCAAGAGACTACGGATAAGATTAAGATGATTCAAGAGAAAATGAAGGCTTCTCAGAGTCGTCAAAAGAGTTATCATGATAAGAGGAGGAAAGCTCTTGAGTTTGAGAAAGATGAGCATGTGTTTCTTCGAGTTACGCCAATAACGGGTGTTGGTAGAGCTTTGAAGTCGCGTAAGTTGACGCCGCGTTTCATTGGTCCTTATCAGATTTCCGAGAGGGTAGGTGAAGTGGCATATCGGATTGCATTACCACCGTCACTTTCTAATCTTCACGATGTGTTCCATGTGTCTCAATTGAGGAGGTACATTGCGGATCCATCGCATGTTGTTCCATTAGATGATGTTCAAGTGAGGGATAATTTGACGGTTGATACATCACCTATGCGAATTGAAGATCGAGAAGTGAAGAAGCTTCGTGTAAGGAGATTGCCTTGGTGAAAGTGATAAGGGGCGGAGTCGCCAATGACAATATTACTTGGGAACTCGAGGATAAGATGAAGGAATCGTATCCGGAGTTGTTCGTTTGAGGTAAATTTTCGAGGCCGAAAATCTTTTAAGTGGGGGAGAGTTGTAACAACCCAATTTTAGTAATTATTTCTTATATTATTATTACTATATTTTATTTTATTTATTTGGAGTGTTAATTAATTAGTTGGTTGTTAGGTAGTATAACAATTGATTATATTAATTAATTTGGTGTGTTAATTAATTATTTAATTGATATGAGATATAATTGAATAATTAATTATATTAATTAATTTGGTGTGCTAATTGTGTTGGTTTAATTTATTTGAATTAAATAGAGATATTATAATACTAGGTATTATTGGGCCTATTAATTACATTAGAAGTATCATTCTTTAAGCCCAAATAGAATACTAGTATATAAGAGGTGAGGAGAGTGAGAATTAGGATTCATTTAATCAATTGACAGCAACAGAGAAAGAAAAGAGGAAAAAATAAGGGGAAGAGGGGAAGAACAAGAGAGGAGCTAGGGTTTCAAAAAAATTGAAGAGGTAAGGGGAGAATCCTTATTATTATGGGTTAGTATGATCGGGTCAATGGGTAGATGTATGTTTAGGTTAAAATCAATAATTTTGTATGGTTGTTGTTTGAAATTGTTAGGTTTGATGAGTATTCTTGATTTGTGGTGATTTGGTTGTGTTAAAATGCAAATTAACGTTATATACTTAGAGTAGTGTATGAGTCATAATTTTCTGAACATTTGGATTTTTACGGAATCAAAATCGGAGGTCCAAAAGTCCTCCAACGATGAAAAACGCAGAAAATTCTGCATTCTGTTTTGTGTTAACGCAGGAATAGCATTCTGTTTTTGCATTAACCGGTTAACCAAAGGCGTTAACCTGTTAACACTGTTGAAAATCTGCCAGGAATTTCTTTCTGTTTTGGGTTAACCGGTTACCCAAATGCGTTAACCGGTTCACACTGTTGAAATCTGCTAGGAAGTGTATTCTGTTTTGCGTTAACCGATTAACCAAAAGCGTTAACCGGTTAACACTGTTTGAAAAGTGAAAAATTGAGATTTTAAATGCTGTATTCGTTTTGGAATGAAATCTAAGTGTGCGTATTTGATAATTAGCCTATATTTGTGAATGATATATTGTTATGAATGTGTATATGTACCATTGGTGGATAATTCATAGAGTTGAATTATGGTGATATGTGGAATGGTAAGATGGTAGAGATGATCTTAATTGCATATGTATTGGTATTTGTACATTCATTCATGGCATGGTCGGTTTCATGGTGGAAGCGGTGAAACTGTGGGTTCACATGGTAGCATACGTTGATCCTTAATTAGAAATAGGCGTAGTAGACGTTGATCCTTAATTGGAAATAGGCGTAGCACACATTGATCCTTAATTGGAAATAGGCGTAGTAGACGTTGATCCTTAATTGGAAATAGGCATAGTATACGTTAATCCTTAATTGGAAATAGGCGTAGTAGTGGCTTTGATCTTGTCTGGATCGGAAGCGTGGCTTGGATTCTAGATATTAAATCGGAAAGCGGTGAAACGTTGGGTTCACATTGAGGTACCGCATGCATAGAGTCACATGTCTTGCATTGAGTCACATTAGAGTTATGTGATAATTGAATGTTTGCATTGATGTGATTGTTATGTGTGTATGAGATATGGTGATTGAATTTGGTGATGTTTGGATATATAACTTGGCAAATTATGTGATTAGGTGATAATTGTAGTTATGTGTATATTTGGGAATATAATATTGGATTTTAATATTATACTCCTTGAGTTTTGATGGATGTTTGAAACATGTGAAATAAATGTTGGTTAATATTATTTACATGGTTATACGAAGTGTGATGAATTCCTTTAATTGTTGATTTAATCATTGTGCTTTATTATACTTCTTCATAATGATTTGAATTCTCACCCTTTCTGTTTGAATGTTGCCTTTACATGGGCATCGCGCAGATACTCAGGAGTAGTATTGCTGAAGTAAGTGAAAGGTAGCTCACTCGAGATTAGCCGGAGAGTTTCCATATTTTAGTTTGAAGACTAGGTAATGAATCAATGCTCTGGTCATGTAACACGGGGTAGATTGGTAGTATTGAACTCATATCTTAATTGGATATGCATTACGCTATTACTTGTGAACATATTTATTTGATATTGTTGTTGGAGAGGTCATCGTGCCAAATATTCTGGATTTGGTTTTATTTTATCTTGAGGAGAGTATTGAGAGATGATCATTTTATGGGACATGGATCATTTTATGAAATGCATGAGTATTCATTATTTTCCGTTGCGAACGCATATTCGTGAATATTCATGAGAACTGAAATGTGTTATTTTAAATGATCAGGTGTATTGTATATTGATGATGAATGATGTTGGTTTTTGAAAGCTTTTAGTTTTTGAAAACGTCGATGTGACGCCCTTTTGTTTATATGCGTGCTTATTTACTCTGATTATATGTTAAGTATTTTGGGGTAGAAAAAGGGGTGTTGCACCAGGCACTTCCAATTTTAGATATTACAATGGTGGAATGAATGATTGTAGTAAAATAGTATTACCAAAGGTATATTTTGTAGTAGTGAGCATTTTATTTGTTATTTATGTTGTTGTTTTAAAGGCGTTGGTGTTCACTTTCTTGTATCCAAAAGTTATTATCCATATAAATGTGATGATTACAAAAAAATGTAACGACATAATTAAATTTTATTTAGAACTTATTCCAACATTGGGACAACGTTTCCGTGTGTGACCGAGAAACATCGTCACCAAGTCCTAACCGACTCTTGATAACACTTAAAATACACCACTTTATTAGCTTGATATGCACATGTTTTAGTGTCAATTCCATATGTTTTTGTAGTGTTATGCCGGTAGGAAATTCTTATTTCAGGTACTTAACAGTTAGAGGCCTCTGCGCGACAAAACGATGAAAGGGGGAGATTTTGAAAGTATTGTGCATTCATGACATGTGCATTACTGTCATGACGACCGTCAGCCTCCAGGGAGAGTCAACCCGTCATTAAAAAGTCAACAAAATGAGAAAGAAAAGCTTGTAAGAGCCATATATTTCACTTGGAAAAGCATAAACATTCAACATTATAATGTTTATGCAATTTTATTTTATTTTATTTTCTACACTTTTGAGTTGTTTTATTTTTGTTGCTACTTTTATTCAAGCTTGCCGACATTATTTATCGCATTACTTTCAGCTTTGTAACATATTCAAGTCTCTCTTCGGAGCAATTTATTTATGCAAGTATTCATTTTCTACACTTTCCAGGTTTCTTTATTATGTCTTGTTTAATTGTATGTTTTTAGTTATTTTCTCTTCTTTTTATATGCAGAATTTTATTATGTATGCTTTATTTTCTTGTCTTTGATTGTTGCTTTCATCATGTCTGAGTAAATTTATTGGGTCTGAAACATGAGGATCGTCATACCAACGGTACTCGAATAAATTTCAGGTTTAGTAAATTGTAACATAAATATTCTTTTACTTCTAAAAATTATGTTCTTAAATTAAAGATTGTTTGTTAAGAAAATAGAAACACATAGATCCCATTTATGCACCTATGTGGGCAATATCTAACATATAAGTTTGACCGGTAGATTTCAATGGCCATGCGAAAGCAGGAATAGAATCAGATATATTGAGAGAATTTAGGATTTTTAAGTTTCTGCTTGTAAAACTCATAAATCTGCTACGAAATCAGAGAGACTGAAATACCGTTTACGACTAGAAAGAGCGAAAACAATGTTAGACTTAGAAAATCCATATTTTTAATTACTAAATATGCAAAAAACAATTATTAATTGATTATGAAATTAATATTTTCAACTCGTAATTTGTACCGCACAGAAGTAGGCGAATATGAGCCTAAAATCCGATACCAGACACGCAAAAGCAAACGATATCTCTAACTAGTTTTTATGGAAAAATAAAATATTATTCTTGTTAAAATAAAATGCTGCAATCTATGAGAGTAACACCGATAGATAAAAATCATGTTTCAGTCTCTTGTTATTAAAATTTAATTAATTATGATAATTTCAATATTCACGCAAAATAAACCATACGTGTAGCCTTAAATAAACAAAGTGACAACATATATGGTACTTTTCAATTGGTCACTATGGGATTCCGCTTATTTTATATTAAAACGATAAAGATGTCCACTTGCTGTAGCGGTAAATCCATGACCACTGAGCTATAGGTTAGCTCAACGTCAATAAAACAAGACTCGTCTCCGCGCTTTTATTGTTTCCAAAGGAAAGGAGAAAAGTATGAATAAAACACAAAGATAGGAAGTTTTTAAATCAAAACTAATAAAATGTCAGAGATTACAGGTAAGGGGGTTGATTACACAGAGGGAAGATATTAGCACCCAAAGTGTCCTAGGTACTCCTAGGGAGCCCTTTTTTGTGTGTAAGTGTTTTTAGTTGAAAGAGATGTTTGCTAAAAATTGAATGTGGGGATGATAAAAGAATTAATTTATTATATTTTTGTGTTTGACAAAACCTCTGGTCTTATGCCTACGTACCAACATAAAAATGAGGGATCAAAACCTCGTAGTTCATGGTAAAACTTTTAAAGATTGGTGGATTGATTTTAACAAAATCTTAAAGATCTTTTGTTATCAATGGGATAATACTCAACCAAACATCCACCGATAATGAGGGCTTTACAACATTTAAGAGGGAGGACTCCAACTTGGATTCAATCAATAAGTATGCAACTAACTCCTAATAAATTGAAAGTCTTACAATCAATATATCATGGAATGGGAGAATTATATCTCAACCAAAGATAACTCAAATCTAAATGCTCTATTTTAAAATTTTTAAAAGAAAAAGGCACAAAATTGCCAAAAGGATTAGATGAAGTTGTTAATTCTTTTTTGTATTTTTGAAAATAAGGTCAATATGATTAAGTTCATTTACAAGTTTGATTAAGAAAATATTTTAAAAAAAATCAATGGCATAAGACCAAATTTTCTACTCATTAAAACAAAGTCTAAGTTGAAAACAACAAACAAAGAAGTTTTAAAAATGAGGGAGAGATTTTGAAATTAAAGGAGGAGGAGATGAATTGACTATCCTAGACAAGATTTAAAAGTTTAGAGTTGACAAGATCTAACTAATGAGAAGCATCCACAAGACAATAGTGTCAGATAGAAACTCATTTCCTTTGGACTATTGAGCAAGCAACAAGCATAATCATCCAAGAAGTTAATAAGAAGACCAATTGGTATAAAATAAAGATAACCAAGCATCCAAGCAAGCACTCTAAAAGAAAGCAGTCTTCAATATCTTTTAGATGTATCAGATGGAATATCCCTTGAAACATACTCAAAGAGAAACATCAAATGCTATCAATAAGATCAAAATAACAATTCAGACAGGAGAGCATGAGTATAACATATAGGTTAAAGTATTCTTTCAGGGCTTGTATCAGATGAATGGAATTGTCCAAGAAAAGGCCTCAAATAATGGCATTGGCCAAGTTCTTCCATAGCTTAGGGATATTGCCTACTTCTAAGTCCAAAGATCCAAACCAAGTCTCAGACAGAGGTCCAACAATCCACCAATGTATTTTTTAGGGTTTTTTGTTTTTATTAAGTATTTTAAGGTTCTAAGACCACAAACAAAACAAAGTCACAAGCACAAAATATATCACAAGCACAAATGCAATGGCTCAAGTGAGCAAAATGAAAATGACTGAAACATAAACAAATTGTATGAATGTAAATGACAATGAATGATAAAGTACAAGAATTTAAATTGTATTAAAGTAAATAACATTAAAAATAAAGTCAATACAAATAAGTGTTAGTGAATGTTAGTAGGAGAAGAAATTGTTTAAGTCATTCTTTGGAGAACACTTAACCATCCACTCATAAGCATGAAAGTATGAACCTAGACATCATTGATGAGAAGGGATCCAACTTGGATAAAATCGACAAGTATGCCACTAGCTCTTAAAAAATGGAAAAGAGGTAAAATCTTCACACAATACCATGAGGAATGGGATACTTACAATCTCACTTACAAAAATGTTATTTCTTTCGAGACAAATTTAGCTCTATGTTAAGCAATCATAATTGGACTTATGTAGAAGTCACAACTATCTGAGGTCGGGTAATCATAAATTGGTGTTAATGCATACTAGAGACAAGGTATAAAGAACCAAGTTCCTAAAGCATACCACACACAATGATAAAATGAGATTGACCTATCTCAATCAAGTCCATGTTGATTCATATGACACAAGGTCATTGATGAATCAGCTAGCATTTTAATCTTTGAGAAATCATTGGCCATGAATGGGTTGGGAAAGAATTGAGATGAAGATGAAGAGATGAAGTGAAAGAGAATCCAAAATTGATCAAGGGATGAACCTCACTTGATCAATACCATACATTCATCTTGAGGGATGAAGTTCAAACTTCATCAATCCCCTAAATCCAATGGTATTGATCAAATTGAAGTCCAATTTAACCAAGATCAAGGCCAAACAGAAGTTGAGTCAACACAAAGTCAAAACAAGAGCTCAACGAAATATTAAAGCAATTAAAAAATTTAAATCAATTTTTAAATTAAGAAAAATATATTTTAAAAAGGGAAAAACCTCAAATCCCTTCAAATCACCAAAGAAATAGCCAAGAGATTTATCATAGGTCAAACAAGGTCAAAGGACTATTGACTAATCTTTTTTGATATTTTTTAAAAAGTCAGAAGTATATAAAATCAATTAAAAACAAGTCAAAAATCACAAAAATCACTAAAAATATCAAACTCAATCCAAAAATTAATTTTAATTCAGAAATGGGAAGAGGAAATTATTTGTGAAATTTTGGTGATAGTCTCATATTTTTTGGATTAAAATTGAAGTTATAGTGAATAAAATGAGAAAATGCTATTTTAAAAATTAAATTGGAAAATTAATTAAATCAAAAAAGCAAGGCCTATCAGATCTCCCTAATTAATTGACGTGACAAATCTGATGGTCAACGCGCACTATCCATCATAGTCCATAGTCAACGCACATGTACAAATGGTAATCATAATGGATGGATGAGATTAAAACGTGGCAAACAGATCAGATGGCTTGGACAATGCCAACGCACCATCAGAGCCCTAACTCCGGTCATCTTCTCCGGCCATGTCACTGGACTGGTCAAGATCAAAACTACACCAAAATTTATGGATCATACATCAATTTGAAGAGAAAACCACGAGGATTCCAAATATGACCTCCAAATTTTCCAACTCTCACTCTATAATGAGAAACATGGAGTTGAAGATTGAGGTGTTTAAACTGAATTGCTTTGATTCAACCTCAAAGAAACTCAGTATCAATGCCTATATTGGTAGGACTTCAACCAACCAAAAATCAAGCCAAAATTTTGAGAAATGAGAGAGAAATTGAAGAGTTGAAGTTTGTGAAAATCCACCTTCGGGCAGTGATTTTGAAGCTGGATCTTGATGCAATTTTACTTGGCCTTGCTTCCTCTTGCTTGTAGGAGATGATTAGAATCAAAAGGGATGTGAACCCTTGGAGTTCTAGTTCATAAATAGAAGTTGAACTAGAAGCTCGATTTCAATGAAATCTTCAAGGTATTCTTTCAATGGTGGCTATGGGTTGCTTAGCAGAGCTTTGACCATGATTTTCCTATTCTGATGTAATGCACATGTATTTATAAGCTCATGAATTCATTTCTACACCATTTGAAATTTGAATCCAAAAATAGTAATTGATGTGCATAGGTGCATGGGCATGTGTTCAGGCCCAAATGATCATGTAATCCACTCCAAATTCGTGCACAAAAGATGTTGAGGTCATAATACGAGGCCATGCAAAGTAGTTTGACATTTGAGTTCAAAAGTTGCCAAATTGGGCCATGTAAAGAAACTATGCGTAACCCCTTCAATTTTGACCCAAATGGAATGATCTTGGACTCTTTGGAAAGCTACTATCATGGGGAACAACTTTGATGTTGGGACTTTTTCCATTTGAAGCTTGGATCATGATGAATTTTGGCCTTGAATTTGGAGGAATCAAACATACTTGAAAATTTTCTAAGTTAAAAGTCAAATGACTCCTTATTCCACCTTGAATAACTTTTGCTATGAGCTTCAGATGACTTTCGTTCCTTCTTCAAAGTTATAGCTCTTTCAATCATATTAAATTTGGCCACAAATACGAAAAGTTGAATAAGACATCTTGAAATTAATGATTAAACTTGGAGGATATTCATATCATAAAAACTGAGTAAGTTATGGTTCTTGGAAGTTAACCTTATATATAGGACAAGAACAAAATGACCTATAATCTTTCACCATAAAACATGAATTTCCAAGAAAAATTAGCTCTTGATGTCAATATTAAAGTTGTTTGGAATGTAATAAAGAGTAACTTTTCTCTTGAAATCATTTTCGTATGACAAAAATTATAGGGGATAGGGTCTAGGGAACTCTAGATTTGACCAGTTGACTTTTCTGGTCAACCTCCTTGAACCAACTTGAAAACTTGAAGTTCATTTTATCTTTGGGGATCATGGAGGATCATATATGCATAATATGAAGTACAATGGAGTATTCCTTGATATTTTTGACCAAATGTTGAAGAAACTTATTATGAAAGACACACAAGATACCTAGATGACTTAGGCTTCCTTGACAAACAAGCTTCAAACTCTTGATGAATTCTTGATCAAAATGACAAATAAAAAACAATATGATCCATATATGATGCTTAGAACCAATGTAGACTTTGGCTAACTTGATCCCTTGCACTGAGGGTCTCAAACCCTAGTTGTGAGCTTGATGAGGCACATGTGGACACACACTACCTACAAAAGAAATAAAGCTCCACTAGAAATATTTTTGGATTTTGGTTAGTAAACAAAGAAAATAAAGTATGATACAATCACAATATGCTTGGTGATATCTCCCAACGCAAGCCCAATGAATGAGGGGTGAGGAGGATACCAAGGTGTGGTCCCAATGTCAATGTCAAGTTATGAGATGACATGAGGGATCTTAAGGGTCAAAATTGGGGTCTTACACTTGCGACCACATCAACTCTATAATACCATTCAAATCTAAACCAAATCTTTAATACATGCGTTGATACAGATTGGTTACGACTGGGTTCATGTCTGAACCCAAATATCTAGTTGACACACGCCAACAAGCTTCATCATCAAACACCTAACCTCTAGCCCAACACACTTACACTAAAACTCCACCCAAACAAAATTACCAAGAATACATGCCACCCACACAACAAAAATATCAAGAACATACTCCATACCAACAATAGCCATAAAAATTTTATCGGTCCAAACACCAACAAGTACAACCAACCAACCCATGACATTCTTACCAAAATACATAATAATTTAACATAGACTACCACACACCACACCAGTTTTACTCACCCAAATATTCACGCCAACATCACCATTCAACCAACCTCACCACCGTCTGATTGGTACCTCATCAACACAAACAACGCAAAAAAACTACGAAGGCATGTGTAACCAACTCAATTATGTCGACATCAACGATTTGGATTCGTCGAGCTAATAATACTTACGCGAAGTTCTTCAAATGTCACTCACGACGACTTCTTATGAAACACTTCAGGTGAATTCACTCAGACCTCTACGAGAGATACGACATCGGGGGTGCGGAACCAGCAACCACTTCGATCAACCGAGTCATAATAATTAATGTAAGAAGAAATTCCTACATATAATACAAATTTAATTATATATTACAAGTATTTTTTTTTTGTTAATTATATTAATTGTATACATATTTATATTTTTTTATATTAATTTTTAATAAAAATAGATTAGTAGTTCAAAACAAATAAAAAAACAAAGGACATTTAATTGAATTGGTGCCCCTCTTCAAAATAGAAGGAGGCATCGACTGAGTTTACTTACTTTTTAATTGATATATAGATGAGACAATAGATTATGACGGTTCATTTCGTGTCATTCTTTTTTTAGGAAAAAAAATGAATATATTAGAAATTACGGGAAAAATTGATTAGTTTAGAATTAAAGTTGGAAAATTTGAATTAAAAAATACGTGGAGGAGAAGATAATGGATCTCTTATTGCTGAATCAAAGATTTTGGATTTGAATTCAGTTCTGAAAACATAAAAGTGTTATCTTTTTTGAATGAGAGCTTTGTCACTCATTATAGTTTTAACTATCTTTAGAGATTAGTCTATGCAATTTCACGTAAAAGATATTCGATTTCGAAACTTAATTATTTTGATAAAAATAATTCTCATTTAAAATGTCTTAAATAAGTTTTCTTGTATTATAAATCTTTATGGAAAAAAAGACACTAGAAGCAATTAAAACTTATTGAATCTTAAATTTTCTCATTTAAAATTTCTTAACTAAGTTTTCTTGTATTATGGATTCTATCTACCGACTAGACTTCCATAGTGCAATTAAGATTAGCAATTATAATTAGAAGCAAAGAGAGAATCCATGATTTATTTGGATTTAGGGAATCATTTTGGGGTACGTGACCATAAAAAAAGCCACACAACACTTTACCAAAGGAAAAGACAGAAATGTCCTTGTGCTGCTGTCTTGGAACACATTGAACAGGTCATCATGTATGTCAAGAAAAAGTGGAGACTGTAGGTACATCTATTTCCAAGTTGTCACAAATGTGATGGAGTGATATATACTCATGGTTATGGAGGGATTACCTATCCAAGACTGGTCAAACACCATAATATCATATCACAATGCGACAATACCTTATGAATTATTTCATCTAGTCTTTAATATAATACGAATTTCAAAATTATTGAAAATTATGAGTATGGAGAAAATGATAATCGTAGGACACATTGACACATGGTTGGGCTGCCTAAGTAGGTTGGTTTTCACAAAGAAATAATAGTAGGATACCTCTCTTTTGATATTAAAATAAATAAATAAACTAGTTGAATAAAACATTTTTAACTACATTTTTTGTATACTCCAATATATAAAACATTATTTTTAAGACAAAATTAAAGCATTTTTTTTATCAATTTATCAATAACATGAATCAACCTGCAAAAAGATGAAGATGAAGGGTATGGTTATTTGGAGGAGTTAGAGCATAATTATTGGTAAAATTGCAACGTTCCTACGCAATCTTTTATGCTATTGGATAGTTGAATGTAATCAACGTTCTTTAGTTTGACAAAGTTGTTAAGTAACACACGCTTCTACGTTGCCTTTTCAATTATTTGCTTTTTTTCTTTTATTTTTTTTATTAAAAAGTGTTTAAACTAATAAAGATGTGAATATATTGTGTAGTTTGATGAGTTTTTGTTTCAAATGTCCTTCTTTTTAAAAAAAATTCCCAATATGCCCCATTTTGAAAATCATTTCCCAGTCTATCCCATTTTCCAGTTGGGACTCGTGACTTGAAGTGACGAGGGGATGAAGAATTTTTTTTGCATTGTAGGCTCGTCACTTGAAGTGACGAGGTGTTGAAGAATTTTGTGTTTTTTATTTTTTAATATTTTAAATAGTTTATTAAATACCAATAATAATTAATATAATTGATTTTTAATTATTAATTCTATATTTAATTAATAAAATTGATTTAATTAAAAATAATAATAAATTTTTTTATAAAAAAATATTTAAAATAAATAATAAATAATTATAGTTTTTCTTGATAATAAAAAAATTGTGATATTATTATTTTTGATTAAATTAATAATAAAAATGAATAATATTTAAAATATTAATAATAGAAATAATTGATTTTTTTAAGAATTTCAATGGAAGAAATACATTATTTGATTATAAGATGCCAAAAATATATAAATAATTATATAATTTTTTTTTATGATCATATATCAATTGTGAGTTTTTCATATTATATCACAATTTTAATAATATTTAATTCATATATTACATATATATTTAAGAATAAGATGAATATAAATTGCATTTAATTCTATTTATTCTAAATTCCATTTAATACCATTGATATTTTTAATGTTCCACAAAAAGTCCAATCATTATTATATATTTTCTTATGATAAATTTAATGTCATTAATTATATATTAATATATTTTATTATTTATAATTTTTTATAACACTGTGTTGTGTGCTCTCCATGATAACTATAAATCAATTCCTAATTTCTTTCTGAGAATTTAACACTATGTTATGTGCTCTCTATGATATTATTATCCCTTAATGTTATCATCATAGCAATATTATTACAACAATCATCGATGATCATCATTTATAACTTACATATAATTCGTATATTGTAATAAAATTAACATTTACAATTATTAATGATATAGTTTAATAATTAATTCATGATTAATTTATTTTAAAATAAAAAAATATTTATTTACTAATAATTAAAATATATGTAATATTTATTCAAAATTTCTTATTTTTTCAGTAAATACATACTTTTGTCTTATTTACATCAAAGACATAAATTCTCCCCTCAATATATAAAAAAATTTAAATAATTTCAATAAGTTTTACGGCCTATATAAATGTTAATTTAGTAAAAAAAAGTAATTGGATAATTTAATAATTTAATAATATTTATTTAATCATTTTTATAAAATAATTAGTCAAAAATTATATTTCTTTCACTAATTATTTAATTTTTTATTGTATCTTTTTCCAATCTCAGTCTTCTAATATTGTGTTATATTCTATTATTATTTGATAATATAACTATATAACTCACATAATTAATAAGATGCCAAAAATATATAAATAATTATATAATTTTTTTTATAATCATATATCAGTTGTGAGTTTTTCATATTATATCACAATTTTAATAATATTTAATTCATATATTACATATATATTTAAGAATAAGATGAAAATAAATTGCATTTAATACTATTTATTCTAAATTCCATTTAATACCATTGATATTTTTAATGTTCCACAAAAAGTCCAATCATTATTATATATTTTCTTATTATAAATTTAATGTCATTAATTATGTATTGATTATTTTTAATTAAATCAATTATATTAATTAAATATAGAATTAATAATTAAAAATCAATTATATTAATTATTATTGGTATTTAATAAACTATTTAAAATATTAAAAAATAAAAAACACAAAATTCTTCACCACCTCATCACTTCAAGTGACGAGCCTACAAAGCAAAAAAAATTCTTCATCCCCTCGTCACTTCAAGTGACGAGCCCCAACTGGAAAAGGGGGTAGATTGGAAAATGATTTTCAAAGTGGGGTATATTGGGATTTTTTTTTAAAAAGAAGGGCATTTGAAGCAAAAACTCTAGTTTGATAGGATCTATTTTAAAGATTTTGAAAAATTATATGGATATTTGAAAAATGTAATTGAGTTGTTTAAAAAATTAAAAAAATATGAAATAATATAAAAAATTATGTGGATTTATTTATAAAAACTCATATGTATGATGGATGTTGACGCTTTTACATGAAAAATATAATGTAATGTTAAAGTTAATGTAGATATTTATATGTAATGATATTCACTATCTCACAACTATGTCACATAACGAGGGTTTCATTTAAAATTAAAAAATATTACAAAATTAATGATTCATTTTAAATTAAAATGCAAATTAATTTCTTTTTTTTAAATTCTACTTTTAATCATTACTACTTTCACCACTCTCAATACTTGATAATGAGTACTTGGTAAAAATAATATTTTTTCTTTTTTATTATTATTTTTTTAATCTACATAAAATGATCAACTGAGTCTTTAATTGTGGAATATAGGGAGTACAATCAGGATCGTCCCAAACAATTTGAAGATTCTGTTTTAATTTAAAATTATGACTATTTTACACCGATTAAAAAAATAAATAAATAAAAGAGATAATTATATTTTTACTAAAATACACTTATCATGTATTGAAAATGATGAAAATTGGAAAAGATGCATTAAAAATGAAAATTGATCATTCATTTTGCAACACTCTTTTATTTCAAATTGATCATTTATAATGGAATAGAGGGATTAATAGAGAAAAACAATACAAAATAAAAAATCATTATATTTTATTTAAATTGTAAGTTAAATTAAATAAATTGAAAAAAAGTTATAGAAATATTGGGTAAACATTTGACTCATTGATTTTTTTTTGCATTTTTCTTTTCTCACCTTCCTCGATTTATAAAAAAGTTCATATTATTTAATGAGGAAATAATTTTTTGAACAATTTCAACAATATTAATAACGAAGTATTTTAATTAATAAACAATTAAAAGTGTGAAATTACAAATTTTTATGGTCTCACAACTACTATGTCAAGTTATTAAAGTGTCCGTTCACAAGGGTAGGAAAATATAAATATTTCTAAATTAACATTTAAAACTTTTCGTACATCTATAAAATCATTAAAATTTTAAGATATTGTATTATGGGTTCAATTATACTTGAATGAGACATACCATAATAATTATTTATATGTATAAATATAGAGTTGATATAGTAAAATGATAATCTAAATTAGTGACCTTTTAAAAAAAAAAGTTAGACTAAAATAAGTTAAAAGATATCTAATAACTTAATCTATTATCTATTTAAATAATAATTTAAATAAAAATTGATATAAAATTTACTAAAATTTTAAAATATCATTAAAAAATAAAATTAAGCAATGTATGTATATATATATATATCACTAAAATTTACTAAATTTACTAAAATTTAATATCATTAAATTATATATATAAAAATGTTAATAACAAATTAATTAGCCATATAATAAAATTTAACTATTTAATTATAATACTCGTTAAAATATCATTATTTTAAAATAAAATTTGAAAAAGTTAAAAGGAAATAAAATTTTAAAGATCTTTAGGTTGTAGCCTGGTGGATAGGATATAATCTATATTCATTAATTAATCGTGAGTCAATAATAAATTTCATAAGTGGTTCTATGTGATAGTATTTTTTATTATTTAAAATATAAAATATACAAAAAATGCTGAAAATTGGAATCAATCGCACATGTCATTACTGTTGCTACGCAAAAACTGACTACAACGTATAGTCGCCACCATATTTTATTTATTCCAAAAGAGGAGAGATAAATATCGATAAAACCTCCTAATGAAGGGAAAATCGATATTGCAACCAAAACTAGGGTTCGAAAGTCGGTTATGCTAGGGGGAGATACTAACACCCCTCACATTCATCGTATTCGATGGAAACCATATAAGTTGTCTAACACGAATGAGTGTCGTTATCTAAAAGCCTACTTGCTAAAAGGGAAAATGGTTGATTTGTTATTAGTGTGCTCGCAAAGGATTTAGCTCTTGTGCCTACGTCTCATCATCGTTAAATGAAGAATCAGAGCTATTGTTTGTTGGTTGTTTTTACCTTGAAAAAGAGTTTTTGAAATGATGCCCTAAGACACACAATATGGTTTGATGAGTTGATGTTGTTTTTAGTTTTTTTAATGAAAATATGGTTGATTTGATTGCACTACTACACGAAGTGTGAAATCCTAATCATAGTTTATTACTTTTTGAGTTTTGATTGGAAAAAAAGACGATTGACGTTGGATCAAGGGTTTGCTTATTATTTTGAAATGGTGAGGTGGACCTAATTCCTAAGAGATCAAAGGGAATACAAAGGAGAAAAAAATACAACCAAAGGGAATAGGTACATGGAAAATTACAAGGAGAATGATGCGAGAAATAAAAGGTCTCGTTGTAAGGTAGCTCAAGAGAAAACCTTGTGTGTGAAAAGTGACCTAAGCTAATAAGTGGATAATGGACTCAAAACATGTCTCCCTAGGATAGTGCCATGAATGTCATTCTTACAATAAAAGATTGCAAGTCTATGATGAAACTCCAAGTCAGAGTAATAGGTCATGTATCATAATCTCAAGGTCCAAATGCAAGGATCCTAACAAGTCCTCTAAGTCTAACATTAGATCACAAATGATACATCTTTTTGGTCTTTTCATTTTTGTCATGTTTTTTGTTCTTTTTCAATGGATTAGATAACAAGAAGTAAAATACAATAACTAAAACATAAATAAAGATGCATGAAGATGAGATAGATGACAATGATGAAGTAGTAATGATGATGATGGATGATAGTTATGCATAAAGTAAATGACAAGACATATAAATTGCATGAAAGTAGAAGTCAAAGTGCACAAGTAAAGGTTAATTGTTAGAAGCTAAGCGTATGTTGTAAAAACAATCACCTAGAGGTTCTCTATTAATAAGTCAAAGGAATCAAATATGGCGCATTACGGGATAACCTATCATTGATTCAAAGTGTCAACAATGATACCATGATCATTTATCAACATATTTGAACCAAAGAAGATAGAATAAACCGAAATGTCCATCTATCAATGACTTAAAGTGTGGAAGATCACCCAAGCAATCATACAAGGTGAACACAAGTTAAAATATAACAAGGAGATGGAGGTTAATAGTTAGGTCAGATGAATTTAGTACAATAGAACCAACTATCAAAGTACAAAATAATCAATCATTAAACTACTAAATAAATGAAGGAGCAAAATCAAAATTAATTGCAAACTAAAAAATGAATTAAATTGAAATATAGAAATAAAAAAACAAAATGAAAAGAGAAATTAATTTGAAATATTAATATTATTATTAAATTGCAAATTAATTCAAAATCAAGGTGTAAAACAAAAATCCCATTTAAATTGTAAAGTAGTATATAAATTAATTGCAAAATTATGTGGAAAAATGCTTGAACTAAAATAGACATTTTAATCAAAATTAATTTGCAAAATTAATTTGCAAAATTAAATTGCAAATTAAATCAATTAAAAGGTAAAAGAAAATCAATTAAAATTATAAAATAATATTAATTATTATTTTGCAAAATTAAAATTGATGAAAAATAAAATCAAGATTAAAAAATAAAAAAGATAAAAAATCAGAAATCAAAACAATTAAAATAATTAAAAAAGAAATATAAGATATAAAAATAAAATAAAATAGTAAATGAAAATGGGGTGTGAAAATGAAACAGGAGGTCCAAAAAGTAAAATGGAAGGCCTAACACGTGCTAAGCCCACTATCGAAGTCAGAGCTTGACTAAAACAAAAGAGAACCCTCATCTAATCAGATCCATTGGATCTGATTTAATGGCTCATGTGCGATGCATAGAAGACTCATCATGACCACTTGATCTGAATACTAATTAAAGTAAACATAACAGAAGACCCGGATCTGAGGGAGCACGTGCTCTTGAGTCAATCAGTCCACCCATGGCTGGCTCAGACACCTCATCTCTCATCGGACAATTAAAATATGGCATGTAAAATAATTTGAATTATTTGAACAAAAACAGAAAATGGACGGAGTTGAGTCACTCATCTTCAACCTCCAGTCCATGAAAATGGAAACTTTGCATCTCAAAGCTTCATTGCGCAAACAAAGATGCATTACACCCCGCTTGGATCACTGATGCTTCCTCCATGCTCAGAATCCATTGATTCAATCTGAGCATGGAGAATTTTGGATTACATCTCGAAGAACAACAAACCTAATTTAAAAATTAAATGACAATGTCGCATCCGCGAAAATCAACCGGCGGGAAAAACAAACAAACAGAGCCGCCACCGTGCGTTATTTATCCCAAAAGAGGGAAAGGAAACGCTTGAAGTAAACCTGGAAAAGACATGGTCTCGCGACCAAAGAGAGATGGGATCGGGAGTCGGTTATGCGAAGGGAAGGTATTAGCACCCCTACGCATCCGTCGTACTCGACGGGATCCACGCTCAAAAGAAATATAATAAGGTTGCTAAAGACTGCTCAAAAGAATTCACACACACACTGGAATAAGACACAGACGGAAGAAGAGGGGAACGGGCTCGCTAGGATATCGCCTCCTAAGCCTACGTATCTCATCTGGAATGAGAATCAGAGCCACCGTAGTTCGGCTCACGCACGCCAAACAAAACACAAACAGGAAACCGACTGCCAATCGCTGGACTTATGTCAGACTCCACACAAACAGGCAAACATGGAAACCGAATGCCAATCACTGGACTTACATCGGACTCCGAACCAACAAACACACACACAGGAAACCAACTGCTAATCGCTGGACTTACGTCAGACTCCAAACGCACACATAGGAAACCGACTGCCAATCGCTGGACTTACGTCAGACTCCAAGAAAACAAGAGGTTAACCGGACGCTGAGTCGTCAAAAGAAACAAAAAAGTTGAACAAACAAGCTAACAGGGAGTCTGGTACTCGAGCCTGCTAGCTGTCAAGCAAACACACACAAAAAAGGAAAATGGGGCCCGGAGAGATCTCGTACGATCTCCTGCCTACGTACCTCATCTGGTATGAGGATCAGGGCGACGTAGTTCCCCTGAACAGGGAAAGAGCTTCTAACCTAACCAGAGACTGGGAAATGACAAACTAGAAGGGAGACTGACTCGAGCCTAATAGTTATCATGTAAATCTACCATGGTCCTAGGTTAAGGTTTCTATCTAACTTGCACAGGGATCAAGCTATCCTAAACAGCACAGACAAACACATACAAGCACAAAAAGCAAGCACACACACTATATGCAAACAAATGGGCTCATACAAGGTTAGGCTGTGAAACACAAGCCAACTGGAATCGGGTGTAGTTAGCTCTTAACCCTAACATTGAGAGTTAGGGTGAAGCAGATGAAATGGGAAGTGAGGATAAGACCTCACAGCTCTTATCCCTGGCCTGGGAGAGCTTCAGACAAATGAAAGTGTGGGAGTTCAGAATGTAGGAACTCTTCTCCACAGATGACTGACACAACATAGATCTTGGGTTATTATCCATAATGCATCAACACAAGGTGTGTGAGCAAAGTGAATGACACACTGAGTAGCAGGAGATGGATTACACATCTCTTTTATCTGCCAATTGCCTCTTAAGAGGTCTTTACCTGTTTGGCACAAAAATAAATATTCACAAGCATTGCCTCTTAAGGAGGGCTTCAGACAGGTGCCTGCCCACATAACAGGACAGGTCTTCCAGACTACATGAAGCCAAAATAATTATACCTCAGTGGTTAAGCAACCAAACAAAGCAAAGTTCACAATGAACTTAAAGCAACTTAAGTACCTGTGAAAAAATCTAAACCAATCAGTCCAACTATACAGGCAAGCAAACAACAGTTAATCATACAGACAGACAATGTTCACAATGTGCAAGTCACAAAGCAAACTCAAAAGAGCTAACATCAATCTACAAAACACACAAGTGTTAGTAATCAAGAGCAAACATCAATGCTCAAGTAATGAAGCAACATTAACCATGGAACTTGGATGTTCAACCTGAAATCAAAGCTCAAATGTGAGAGGCAAACCACTAGGCCAAAGCCTAGGGTCAAAGATGGAGAAAAAATTCAAAACAGAACCTGAAATTTAACATGAATCAACTTCAAACACATCTCGAAACATTCCAAAAGGTCTCACATCAATATCATTAACCAAAAACATTTCATGATCAATTGAAGTTCAAGGCAATTTCAAAGCTCAAATGTGATCAACCAGAATGAAAAAATCTCAATTAAATCAGAAATGATTCAAATAATTCCAACAAAATTCATGCTCATTCAAAACATCCATAACATGTATCACACAAAAAATCAGGACAATTGGAGATCATTTGGCATGGCAAACACATCACATAAGTTGGACAAGCAAAGGTGTGACACAAATTGTCACACCAACTTAACATGATCATAAAACAGAAATGATAAATGGCAAAAATACCAAATCAACACCAAAATGTCAAGCAATGAGTCTAGTTTCATCATGCAAAATTTCAGAATCATTGGATCAAAGACCATCATTTCACAAATGTATAAGCATGGCAAGGTACAAAATGGATACATGCTCACATACCCTAGCACAAAAAATTAATCAGCCAAGCACAACTTGTGAAAATATAATCAAAAAATAATAGACAAGATAAGGATCATGATGCAAAAAATTGGGATGAATTTGGATGAGTTTTCAAATTGTTATGATTTTTGCAAGATGAGAAAAAATGAAAAAAAATGATATGAAGCATGTATAGAAATAATGGAGGGAAATAAGAGAAATCATGAAGCATTTGAAAATATGGAATGGCCGGGAATCGAACTAGGAGCCAATTTAAATGACTCAGCGCGCCAAGCCTTGAAACTTTGTGTTTCATTAAAGCTTATGTGGCAAGGCGAACGAATCTGAGCCAATCATGTTGCCAAACACGCGCCTATGTGGACCAATGCATGACCTGCCCTAAAATAACACATGCAGAGTGCAGAAAAGCGTGGCCTATGGATTAAAAACGTTGCCAAAACATGAACATCATCATCTTCATCGTGAATCTCATGAATAGTGGATGCATCAAGAACATTTTTCCCAGAATTCACAATCAAGCATACTAACACGTAGATCCTTCATTCTAGGTCACAAATCCATGCATGGTTTATCCTAATTCCAATTATCATGAGCAAATCGAAGCAAATAATATTCATGCATGGAACTTTAAACAACCCTAACTCATTCAATATGGCACGAAATTTCATGGTTCAAAGCTCAACATCACCAGCAAACTTAGATCTACAACAATAGCATAATAAATTTGAGAATTAAGAGAATCAATTTGGAACCTCTTGAAGAGCAGAACTGGAATTCGTGTAGTTCAAGGCTTTGTGATGCTTCAAAGTTCTTCTATAATGCTTGTATGAGTGATTGGAAGAGAAAACGCAGCTCAATTGTGCACGATTTTGCCAGAATTTGAAATCACCATTGTTGCTTCAAGCTTCAAGAATGCTTCAATGCAGCTCTGTTTGCTTCATTTCCACGTGCAAATCTCCTCAATAACACTTCAGAAATAAGAATCAAGCAAGAGGAATGGCTTGGATGTGAAGAATTTGCAAGAAAATTTTGAGAGAGAATTTTGAGAATTTGAGATCTAGATCTGAAATTATGAGAGCTAAACTGAAAAACAGTTAGGGTTTTGGTTTATATATGCAATGCTAATCACTCTTTTAATCATGCTTAAGCCAATGTTAATGAGATTAGCAAAAATGAGGTGTAAGTGCAATTTTACTTTTCACCTTATGCATGAGGTGCATGCATGAACAGTGCATGAAAATCCTTCCAATTTCACTTAAAATCACATCTTGGAGCCAATGGTAATGGAAAAAAGAACAAGCCATGCACCAATTTTAAATTTTAAGTTTTCCCTCCAAAAATTAATGAATTACCAAATGACCATATGAATATAATTTGTGTAATGCAATGCATGGTTTGGAAACTAGAGGTCAAAAGAAGAATGATGCAAAAAGAGCCATCCATTTTGGAGCTTTGGTTGAGAAGTTATGTCCATTTGAATCTTCAAGTACACTTTGCCATGTTTTGATCATATCTCCTTAACCACACATGAGAAATTGATGATCTTGGACTTTTTGGAAATGGGAGAGAAAGATCTACAACTTTCATGTTCAACAAAATTTCATTTGAAGCTTTCTTGATGATGTAATTTGAAGTTTAAGTTAGGCTAAAACCTTTCCATTTTTGGCAAGTTTGAATTATAGGTCACTTTCTATTTTTGGAAAGTTTTGACCTGACTTTAAATTCTTCAATGTTGATGTTTGAAATGTCAAATGAGACTTGTTTGAACATGAATGAAGTACTTCTAGTCACTTCCCACCTCCAAATCCACAATTGACTTTGCAATTGACTTTTATGGTTGACAGATGACTTGAACATACACTGATGATTCTGAGCCTCAATCATTTGATGAAATGGCACCAAAATGAAACCCTAGCTTATACAAGCTCAATAAAATCACATGATGATCTCCATCTCATTAAAGACCTCATCTCCTTGCAGAACCCTAACTAGAAGAATGCAACTGATTAGGGTTGAGTAGAGGTCAAAACCCTAATCCCAAGGAACCTGATCAGGAATAATGAACCATGATGATGATGGTGTACCATTTCAACCAAGATAATACCCAACCTCCTTGAGGAACCAAAAAAACCCTAATTGAAGCACAAACCTCAAATGATTAGTGATCAATTCATGAGACCCTCAAGCTTGAATCTTTTAACCCCTCTATCTTCTGAGAAAGACCTAGGAGAATGACTTGCCTATTCTCTCATGATATGCAATATGCAAATGCCTAATGCTCTACAAAATGAAATTCAATATGCTAAGCTAGTCCCAAGAGAGGAGGGCAAATTTTGAGGTGTTACAGACAACGATATAGTAATTGAAGCTCAAAGTTTAAGGAAAATATCCAGCACATCATCAAGAGTAGTATGGTAACTTGTTTCAGTTGATTTGATGGAGTACTCTACCTTGTTGGAAAAACTCAAAATGCAGATTCCGGTGGAGTTGCAGAGCTCAGGTGAGAAGGATTTAAGTGGTTCTCTTGGTCTGGTTAGCTTCAAGGAAGTTCAGGGAAGGTGTTTGGATGCTTAGGTTGTGTTTAAAGTATCTCAAATTTTCCAACCAAATACTCTGGTTAGAATATCGTTTATGATTGATTTCAGTAGGGTTTTTATGGCTGCAAAGCTTGGGAGAATGGTGGAAAACAATGCTCTATTTATAGGCAAACTGCAGGTACCTTCATACATGTGAAATTTGGGTGAAATCTTGTGAACCAAAAAAGTGGAAAAGCGGAAACTTGCTCACTAAGGGTGGATGAGCTGGCACGTGAGAGTGGGTGATTATTTCTCCACTCATTCCGTACCACACAAAGGAATCTTTTTCAATCATTTATGGGTCCTCTAACATTCTGATTTTGCATTTTGCTTGGGCCCGTGTTTGCTTCAAATCGTGTTTTGGTGTACCTCGCTCTTGCTGCACTTGTACCACCATATTTGGCCTTTAATTGGTGCCTTCAAAATGCCTTGGTTTCTTGGGATTAAATGCACATGATTTGGTGACTTGGAAACATGAAAAATGGTTGGTTGGTTTGGTCTGGTTTTGTGCACACAGCTTGACATGACACCATGTTTAGGCTTGGGCCGAATGAAATTCGCTCGTGCATTTTATGGAAAACTTAGGCCAAAAACTCTTTGCCATGATCTTAACAAGATGCAAAAATAATTAGGTCAAAAAGATATGTAAGGTGAGAATGTCATAGGTGTAGAGTAGTGCTCATGACATGGTTTTGGGTCTGCATTGGCAACTTGACTTGTCTTGGACAATGCAAAACTTGAGGTATTTAGAGGTTGACTTAGGGTTTGAGTCTTGAAACAAAGTTGTAGAGGATTAAGTTTGTGACATTTGGATATAAATAGATCTTCAAAAGGTTTAGAAATGAAAATGATATGGGGTTTGGACCAAATGGTAGGCCAGACTTTGAAACTAGGCCAACCAACCATGCACTAACTTGTATTCTTTGACAATTTCTTGAATCCCAAGGCACAATGATGACCATTTGAGGACCAAATAAAGAAATATTGATTGAACCTTTATTAACCATGATGATGTCTTGAAGTTTGAATGACATGTCATAAAACTAATGAACCATGCTTGAATCAATGTAGCAAATTGATCTTTCTCTTACCATGATGAAACCCTAATGCCATGATGAATAAGTCTTTACTATGATCCTTTGTTCCTCTTGAGTTTGACTTGAGACCAATACCTTCTCAAGTCCATCTTACACACTTTGATATAAGGTAGGGTATCAAGAAACCCTATTTTTCAATGCCTTGCATTCTATTCATGATCCACCATGCTTGGGAACCAAGAACCAAATTCTATGCCAATGAGATGATATGATAAGATGAAAATGAGGGTATGACAGCTGCCCCTATTTAATTTTCTTGGACCTGAATGTATTGATAACAACGAATTTCAAATATCCAAGGTAGAAGAGAACTAAATACTAGAATATCCAGAATTTTCAGATGTGGCATGTGTATTGTGTTTTTATTGAAATTATGGGATGGTGAAGTAATGGTAGTTGTTGGAGGTTTGATCCATGTATTTTATGGGGAATATGGCAAGTATGGTAAGGATGCAAACATATGAAATGTTTTTAAAGAGCCTTGCCAACATTAGTAATTAAGACACTCCCGTAAGATTCTGGAGATTTATTGCATTTGCAAAGGCAAAGTACAAGGATATGGTTGTAACTTGAATTCTTCTGGAAAAGTCAGAAAGATGTCTTACAAAAGGCAACTATGACTTAGTTGGGGAGCAAAGTCCTTCACGCACAAGGCAAAGAGAATGCTATGGTGGTTAAAAGGATTTTACGCTACAAAAGGTAGAGGAGACTTGCAAAAGGCAAGGGAGAACAACTTGTTCTCATGCAAAAACGAGAGAACTCAAAGATAAACGGTATAAAACGGCAAGGTAATATCACACAAACATTCACAATCATCATCACAACATAACAAATAACATGTCAATTCATAAATAGTACAACATAAACATTCACAATCATCGTCACAACATTAACGATTAACATGTCAATTTATATAGTCGCACATCCATGCACATGAATGTTATGCAATACACGATAATCTCATCACATGCATGTGGTACCATATGTAATACCCTAATTTCACCCTTAAGATACCTTATCATTTGTATCATTTTCATAACATCAAGATCATCAAATACTTTTGTGTATATCCTTATACTTTGTTAACCCCACAAAAAACAAAAAATATATGTCTTGCTTTGCTTTGTTTGCAAGTTAGGGTTTTGGCATCAAGAAGTTAAAGGGATGATCAATCAAGGCTTAGTGTGATAATAAATATCTCAAGGTGATCAAAAGTCTCCCTCCATCAACAATCAAAGTTTGTACTCACCTCAATTCAATTTCATCAAGCCACAATTCACCTGACACTCAAAATTAGGTTTTTTTGTCAAAGTCAGCTTAATGTTGACTCTTTGACCAAAACATAAACCTATGGCTTGATGCATTATCCAAGGTCCTCAAATGTGTCCTCATAACCCACTCATATAATTCAAATGGCTCAAGAAGTTAGGTTCATGAGCAGATGAAAATTTTGAACATAATTAATGAAAAGTCAACAGATGCCTAAAGTCAAAGTTTGACTTTTAAGATTTTTGGTCAACTATGGATTTTTCAAGTCAAGGATCCTAAAAATATGATCAATGAATTCATTTTATCAAGTTTAATCAAGAAAATTAAGATTACTTGCAAAAGGGGCAAAGATGGAGAATTTGGAATTTTCACTAAGTCCCTAAAGATCATGTCCAAGTACCCAACTTTCCTAGACCATAACTTGTGATCCACTCCACCATTTTCTTTGTTCCAATTATCAAATTAAAGGTCTTTCTTGATAATTCAACTTTTTCCTAGGTGATGAAACCCAAAAAATGCATGGATGAGGAGATATGGGGCCATGAAGTGGAGGATTTATTTGCTTTTCAAGTGATAAAACACTTGGTGAAATTTTCAGCATGCTGACCTAGTCCAATGACTAACTTTATGCCAAGTTTTAACCAAGATCCCAATTTATTCAAGTAAAACTTAAAAAATTAAAGTTTTATATCATGATTTCATCTTTCCAAAATGTCCAAGATCAAGAATTTCCCATGTTTGAGCTAAGAGAATTGAATTTGGGAAGATAACATCATGAAGTGGTTCATAAGTCAAGTTACAAACCAAAGTTACATTGCAAACTCAAGCAAATATGAAAGATCTCTAAGTACACGTCATTCTTGCTTCTAAACCACACTTTAATCAGAAGATTACACAAACTTTTGAGCCATTATCCAAGCAATTAAGTCATTACACATTGAATCATTCTATTTTTGGCATAAAGGTCATACTTACACTATGTAAAGTGACTTTAATCCAATAATTAGTACCATTGAGCTCTCAAATGGTTTTGGTTCAGATACACACCAACTCTAAATTTCAAGTCAACCCCTATACTTTAGAAAAAACAATGCAAAATACTCAATGCACTTCACACTTTTGCCATGCTTCACACTTGGTGTTTTGTGCAAAACTCAACCAAGAAAGCAAGCCAGCAAAGCACGCGATTATTTTATGATATGTGAGACTTATTAAAACCTCAAGGATCACTATAAATAGAGGGAAAGGCCTCATCTATTCACACACCAAGATTTCCAAGAAAAACTTGATTCTTGAGAGCTTTTCAACCTTAACCTTCATTATCTCATTTTGCTCGTGCGTTTTGCAAACTAAGGGTTCCAATCATCTTCTGGGAACTCATAAGCATTAGGAGAAGCATTATCTTGCTTCTGGAAGTTTGATAATAGGCATTGGACCTTGCTCCAATAGGTAAGGATTCTTTCACTTTGAAACTCATCATACATACGTCATTTCATTTTAATTTCTGAAGCAAACATGTAGCATTTTTTGTGTTAAGAATGATCATTAGCTTACATGTCATTTATCTTGTTATTTATGTGAGTTTATGTTGCAGGAAACCTAGGGTGTCAGGTCTGGTTTTGGCCTTCGTGTGTCCTCATCTTTGAGTGTTAGCTGAAAACAATTATATCATTGTGTTCCTTGCTTTTTTTGAGCAACTTTGGTCTTTATTTTATGAAAAATGATTGGGAAACGAGTAAGATATGATTGATAGAAATCTGGAAAAAAAATGAAAGAAGAAGAATAAGAGAGAGATAGAAGTGCGAGGTTGATGGTGATGCTAAGGTGGCGTTGAAAATTCAAAATGGAACATGTTTTATAATATATTTCATAGTTTGTGTTTTAATTCACAGATGTATCACCACCCTAGTGGTAGAAGCATGCGCCATAGCATCACTTGCAACCAAAAGGTATGGGGTTTGACTCCCCTCGCCCCAACCTTTTTGTATTTTTATTCACCAGAATCCCAAGGGCGTGGGTTCGAACCTGGCCAAGGTAATGTGTATATTTTTTATAACTTGTTAACTTTCATTTTCTTCACAACTTAAAAAACCCATACTTTATGATCCCTTAACATTTTTGACCCATTCCTTTTGCCATGTGTTCATGAGAATGTCTATTTTATGATGAAACAAAAAAATCCCTAAAATATTATTTATTTCACCACTTTTTGTTTGATGGAAAACATGTACTTTTAAAGTGTTTTTAAGGCTCCTAATTGATTCCTTTGGTTTATTTATTGGTTGTTCTTGATGTTGAAAGGTTGTATGATCATAGAACATTCTTTTAAGTTTTAATTGTTACCCTTAAAATGTTTAAAATTTATTATTTTCATACCATGTCTAAATTGATTCACCTTGAAAACATGTTTGAATGAATGATTAGGAGGTGATTAGGGCTTCCACTTGCTTGTTTCTTATTCATGCCATGATTAGGGTTTAGGTCTAAACTTGTCCCTAACATGATCTTACCTCTTGTTTGACTTGTATGCATAGTGATTGTAAGACCACAATATTGACCCCTAAGATCCCTCATGCCATCTCATAGCTTTGCATTGGCATTGGGATCACACCTTTGTATTCTCCTCACCTATCATTCACTGGGTTTGCATTGGGAGAGATCACCAAGAATATTATGATTGTATCATACTTTATTGTCTTTGTTTACTAAACAAAATAAAAAAATATGTCTAGTATACTTTGCTTCTTTTGTAGGTAGTGTGGGTGTCCATATGTGCCTCACCAAGCCCACAACTAGGGTTTGAGACCCTCTCAATGCAAGAGATCAAGAAATAAAAGGTCCACATTGATTCTAAACATCATATATGGATCCCCATGTTCGTTATTTATGATTTTGATCAAGATTTCATCAAGATTTTGAAGCTTGTTTGTCAAGGAAGCCCTAATTCATCTGGTTATCTTGTATGCCTTCATCAACAAATTTCTTCAACATTTGGTCAAAGATATCAAGGTATACTTCATTTTACATCATCATAAGCATATATGATCCTCCATGAGCCCATAAGAGCAAAGGAACTTCAAGTGTGCAAGTTGATTCAAGGAAGTTGACCAGAAAAGTCAACTAGTCAAATCTAGGGTTTCCTAGACCCTATCTCCTACACTCTTTGTCATATGAAAATGATTCCAAGATAAAATTTTCTCTTTATGACATTCTAAACATATTTCATGTTGGCCTTAAGAGCTAGTTTTTCTTGTAAAGGCATTCTTTATGATGAAAGATTATATATCATTTTGTTTGTGCCCTAAATAGAAGGTCAACTTTCAAGAACCATAAATTACTCATTTTTTATGATATGAATATGATATAAGTTTCATGATTAATTTAAATATGTATTATTCAACTTTTATCTTTTGAGAAATATCAAATTCTACTTTCAAAGTCATGTACCATGAGGAAACATTATAGGTCCATTTTGGTCCTCATCATTGAACATGCAAATTTCCTCAACTTCTAAAATCCATAACTCCATCATCCAAACTCCAAATGGTTCCAAATTTTTGGTCAAATTTAATATAACTGAAAGAGATACAAATTTTTAGAAGGATCCAAGTTCATTTGAAGCCCATATCAAAAGTTATTTAAGGTGGAAGGATAGGTCATTTGGTTTATAACTTAGAAAAATTTCTAAGTATGTTTGATACCTCCACCTTTGAAGCCAACTTTATCCATGTTCCAAGCTCAAATAGAAAAAGTCCCAACATAAAAGTTGTTCCTTAGGTTAGGTATTTCCAAAAAGTCCAAGATCACATCATTTGGGTGAAGAGTGAGGGACCCAAGCATGATTTCTGTCCATGGCTTAATTTGGCAAGTTTTGAACTCCAAACATGGCACAAATTTGCATGGACTCATGTGATGACTTAAGCAACATTCTTTCATGATTTAGAGTGGATTTCAATCATCAATTGGGCCTAAGCACGCACCCATGCACCCATGCACCAAAAATTACTCAATTTCATTCAAATTTGGAATTGTGCATTTATCATTTCCTTGGCCTATAAATCATATCACATTTGCTCAGAATTAAGGGAGAACCTTGCCCAAACTTTGCTAGCCATTCCCATAATGTCATTCCACATAACTCCTTGAAGATTTATTTGAAATCGAGTTTTTGTTGAACTCAAGTTTGTGAATAAAAACTCTAAAGGTTCATCCCCTTTTCCATTCCATTGAACTTCTGCAAGCAAGAGGAAGAGAAATCACTAAGAATTGCATCAAGATCAAGGCTCATAAGTTGCTCACAAAAGGTGATTTTCTCAAAATTTCATCTCTTCGATTCTCCATCAATACTCTAGATCTGAACTCAATTTTGTGATGGCTGAAGTCCTACCAATGTAGGCAATGCGATTGAGTTGTTTTGAGCTTGAATCAAAGCAACTCAGGTTGGGCACCTCGATTTTCATCTTCACTTTTCTAACTATATATTGAGAGATGTAACGAATGAAGGTGATATTCGTGATTCTTGCAATTTTACCTTTAAAATGATGTATGATCCATCAATTTTTGGATATGTTTGATCCTACCAGTCCAGTGACCTTCACTGGAGAAGATGACTAGAGCTAGGGCTCCGGTGGTGGCATGACATTGCTCCCACCCTTGGATCTCACTTCCACGTTTTAATATGGACCATTGCTTTTGATTACCACATGTGTGGCGCATTGACTGAGGAGCACCATGGAATGCCTATTTTAGACCATCAGATCTGCCACCTCAATTAATGAGGGAGATCTGATGGCTCTCGTTTTTTCTTTTTATTTTATTTTTCTAAAATGATTTTTAAATAGTTTTTTCTTCCAAAAATCATTATAAATTCATTTTTGATCCAAAATTATGGGACCAACACCAAAAATTCATAAATATTTTCTTCTTCCCATTTTTGAATTAAAATTAATTTTTGGATTAAGTTTGATATTTTTGGTAAATTTTGTGATTTTTAACTCTTTTTAATTAGTTTTTAATTACTTATGACTTTTGAAAAATGCCAAAAAATTATTCAATGGTCTTTTGACCTTGCTTGACATGTGATAAATCCCTTAGAAATTTCTTTGGTGTTTTAAAGGGGTTTTAGGTTTTTGATCTTTGAAAATTTATTTTCTTCTTTCTTAAAATTATTTTTAAGTAGTTTAATTGATTTAATGCTTTGATGAGCTTTTGCATTGACTTTGTGTTGACCTTACTTCTGTTTGGCCTTGGTCTTGGTTGAATTGGACCTTGACTTGGTCAATATCACTGGATTTAGGAGGTTGATGAAGTTTAAAACTTCATCCCTCTAGATGAATGAATGGTATTGATCAAGTGAGGTTCATCCCTTGACCAATTTTGGATCCCTTTCATTTCATCTCTCCATTTTCATCTTACTTCTTCCCCAATCATCTCTTGGCCAATGACTTCTCATGGATCATTAACTAGTTGATTCATCAATGACCTTGTGTCAGATGAATCAACATAAGCTTGATTGAGATAGACCCATCCCCTCTTATTTTTGTGTGTGGTATGCTTTAGGAGATTGGTTTTGGATACCTTGTTTCTATCATGCATTAACACCAACATTATTATTGACCAGCCTCAGATAGGTATGGCTTCTACATAAGGCTATTTACGATTGCTTAATATAGTGCTAAATTTGCCGCAAGCCACAAACTAACATTCTAACTTGACAACTAACATTTAATTTTCTTGTCATTTACTTTAATGCAATTTAAATTCTTGCACTTTATCATTCCTTGTCATTCACATTCATGCAAATTGTTTATGCGTTAGTAATTGTCATTTTTCTCACTTGAGCTATTATATTTTGTGCTTATGATATATTTGTGCTTGTGATCTTATTTTGTTTATGGTCTTAGGACCTTAAAACACTTAATAAAAACAAAAATACAAAAAAAACACATCGGTGGACTATTGGATCTTTGTCTGAGACTTGATTTGGACCTATGGACTTAGAGTAGGCAACATTCTTGGACTATGGAAGAAACTTGGCCAATGCCATTAATTTGAGACCAAAAACATGGCCAATGCCATTCATCTGATACAAGCTTGAGAGACTCCCTTGGGTTTATTTGGTACACTATTTCTCTTTGTCTGAATTGTTATTTTGATCTTATTGTTTTTATCTGATTGCTTGATTTGGAGTGCTAGCTTGGATGATTGGTTATCTTTATTTGATACCATTGGATTTTTTATTAGTTGCTTGGATGATTATGGCTTTGTTGTTTGCTTGACAATCCAAAGGAAATGGGTTCCTATCTGACACTATTGTCTTGTGGATGCTTCCTATGAGTTAGATCTTTTCAACTCAAAGATTTTAATCTTGTCTAGGATAGCCTCTTCATCTCCACCTCCTTCTTCTTTAATTTCAAAATCTCATTCTTATTTTCAAAACTTATTTGCTTGTTGTTTGTCAACTTAGACTTGTTTTAATTAATAGAAGCCTTGGCCTTATGCCATTTATTTTCAAACTATTATCTTAATCAAACTTGTAAAAAGACTTAATCATATTGACTTTATTTTTCAAAAAGACCAAAAAGAACTAACAACCTCATTTAATCATTTTGGCCATTTGGTGCCTTTTTTCCTTTTAAACTTTTAAAAAAGAAAGCATTTAGATTTGAGTTATCTTTGGTTGAGATATAATTCTCCCCTTCCATGATATGTTGAATGTAAGACTTTACATTTACTTGGAGTCCTCTCTCTTAAATGTTCTAAAGCCCTCATTATAGGTGTATGTTTGGTTGAGTATTCTCTCATTGATAACAAAAGATCTTTAAGCTTTTGTTAAAATCAATCCATCCATCTTTGAAATTTTTACCACGAACTACGAGGTTTTGATCCCTCATTTATGTTGGTACATAGGCATAACACCAAAAGTCTTACTAAACACAAAATGTAAATAATGAATTCTTTTCTCATCCCCTCATTCTATTTTCAAAGCAAACATCTTTTCAACCAAAACATTTTGGATGCCAATACCTTCCCTCTGTGTAACCAACCCCTTACCTGTAATCTCTGACATTTTATTAGTTTTGATTGAAAACTTCTTATCTTTGGGTTTTGTTCGTACTTTCTCCCTTTTCCTTTGGAAATAATAAAAGCGCGGTGGCGAATCTGGTTTTATTGACGTTGAGTTAACCAATAGCTCAGTGGTCATGAATTTACCGCTACAGAAGAAAAATGGCGACTCTGCTGTGAAGTAGTCCCAAGTGAGTTTAACCTACTTTTGTGTGTATTATATTTGTTGATTATTGATGGTTGTATGTTTGTATATATTGTATGTATTATATTTGTCGTGCTTGGTGATCTCTATATGGTGAGATAAGTTATATGCCCGAACTTGAGTGAAATCTAAGATAGGACGATGGTATAGTCATGTTTGGCTCGTGTGGAGTAGTCCTTAGCGAGTTGGCTTGAGACCCATCCACTCAATGGAGGCCCCTTTGGGATTACTAATGTCACACGGGTAGTCGTAGTTGGCATTACTTTTTCTAATCTGGGAGTCTGAGAAGCTGAGGACCTTAGAACCTTTAACCCATATTGGCTTATTTAGGACGTAATGTGAAGACTGTTCAAGTGTAGACTTGATAAAAGTTGTTACGCAATACTACACTCAGACGAGTTTCTCTTGAGAATACTATGGGTTTATGAGTCAGTCATCCAAACCTATAGTATCTGATAGATGGGATCACGACTCTGGGAAATTTTTAGAACACGCTCTACAGGTTTTTATTCTTAGTACACTCCTTTGGGGTGGTTCTTAACCCGACTCCATGCTCGTGACTCGCAATAAACCCATTGATTCTTGGTTGATCTAACCAATTACGATCAATATTAATGTATCTTGGGTGTTGATAAGGTGAAAACCCTGATCCAGTAAAATGGATGATTGATCTTGACGATGACTTAACCCATCCATTGACCTTTATTTGTGTTTGCCTTGTGTGTGATCCCTTGTGTGTGATTGGTGCATTCATGCATACACGCACATCATAACATTCATCATAAAAAATAAATTTCAAGGAACTAAGGTCGTGTTTCCAAATATTTTTAGACCATGGATTATGGACGAAGGAACACTAAGAAATACGATTTCAGCTGTTGAAATTTGAAAGAGTTAAGGAAGCTAGAGTCCTTTGTAGTTGATCCCTTTGATTTCAAAGAACGTCATGGGAAGCTTCTGTTTGTGCTGTCTATCGAGGATGTTGAAGGACTCCTAAGCGTGTTGGTTCAATTCTATGATCCCCTCTACCAGTGCTTCAGTTTTCATGATTATCAGCTTATGCCTACGTTGGAGGAGTATGCCTATCTCTTGGGTATACCGTATTTGACAAGGTGCCTTTCAGTGGATTAGAGGAGATTCCTAAATCCCAAGTCAAAGTTGTTGCTCTTCGTTTGAAGAAATCTAAGATTGGTGAAAATATGCCGAAGAAAGGAGGTATCCGAGGTCTGACTTTTGAGTTTCTTATTGGGAGAGCTACCACTTTTTCGCAAGTCGGTAGTATGGGCACCTTCGAGGCTATCTTTGTATTGCTTATCTATGGTCTAGCATTGTTCCCTAACATTGATAACTTTGTTAACGTTAATGCCATTAGAATCTTCTTGATTGGAAATCATGTTCCAACTCTGTTGGGTGACATGTAATTATCCCTACATCTAAGGAATTATAAAGGTAGTGGAACCATTGTGTGTTGCATCCCTCTTCTATACAAGTGGTTTATTTTGCACTTGCCTCAGCCACCAGTCTTCCTAGAGAACAAGCAATGTCTACGGTGGTCCTATAGACCTATGTCTCTCACTAATGATGATATTACTTGGTATAATTCTTTACAAGATGGCTTGGAGATTATTGATAGTTATGGTGAATTCTCTAATGTGCCTCTCATTGGTACGCAAGGAGGAATCAACTACAACCCTATTTTGGCTCGTCATCAACTTGGGTTCCCCTTGAAGGATAAACCCAATAACATTCAGTTAGAAGGTCTATTCTATCAAGATGGTAAATATCCCCAAAACTTGAAGAGTAGGATGGTGCATGCTTGGAATAGTATCCATAGGAAGGGAAAAGTCGAGCTTTGACCGCACAATTGCGTAACTTTGGAACCTTACACTAGTTGGGTGAAGAAGAGAGCCTTAGAGCTTAAGATGTCGTATGCTTGTGAAAGACCTATGTCTATGGTTGTGGTTGAGCCATCAACTCCCTCTAACCAAGACGTAGAGTAGTTAGAAGATGCTCTAGCTAAGATGAAGCAAGAGAAAGACCTTTGTGAAGAACGGTTCCATGCTTTGAATCGAAAGCAAATGGAGTTGAAAATTAATATGAAAGACATGGATGCACTATTGAGATCCTCGAAGATAGGGAAGTTAAAATAAAGAGAGGGTCAGAGGGTTTATTTTCCTCTAGTATCCCTCAGTCTTCTGGTGCTTGGAAGAAGATCGTCGATCAACTTGTCACCGAGAAAGATCATATGAAGACCACCTACGAGTCAAAGATCAGACGCATTCGAAGGAAGTACATGCCCATAGCCAGTTCATCTGACGCAGTTGCTAGGGATCCTTAGGATGCTATTTTTATTTTCTCTTGTATTTGTACTTTGGTTTCTGAAATTGTACTCAGTGTAATTCTTCCAAATATTATGAATAAAAATGAGATTTAATGGTCCATTCAAATTGTTATTATTGATTATTATTGTTGAAGTATTTGTAAATAAGACTTTGTATGTTCCTTGAAAATAATAAAACAAAAAACATTGCATTCATGCATCATTTGCATCGCAGGTTTCTTGCATTCTGGCCCTTCGTCCAGCTGTCTCATGATCTGCATCTTTGTATCAGTCATGCTTATGCATCAGTACAACACTCGTACTAATCATCAACACAAGATAGATCAATTGGAGCAAGAAAATCATGAACTAAAAGAGGAGATTTCTAGACTTACTACTCTTATGGAATCTTTCATCACAACTCAAAGTCAAGCGGCTCAAGTTCCAGCAACTCCGTAACAACGAACTGTTATCTCCGAGATTACCTCAACGTCTGTGTCTGTAGCTCCAGTCAACCAGCCTGCACACTCTATGCCTGCCGAATTCCCTTGGGTAATGCCTCAAAACTATGTGCCTGAAGGTTACACTCCTACCATTGCTCCAATGCCGACATCTCGCCCGGTCATGTCTACTCCTTCTCCTGTTGTGCATGTCATGCCTCATGTTGAAGAGACTATCTACCATTCTGAGCCGTCTGAAGGTCCATATATGTATGAAAAGATGGATAAAATGAAGGATCAATTTCAAGAATTGAAGACCCTATGGGGAAAGTATTTGTTAGGAAGAGCGCTTATGCGCTCTGCTTGGTGCTCAATGTGAAGATCCTTATTAAGTTCAAGGTCCCTGACTTTGAGAAATACCAGGGGAACACTTGCTCTATAATCCATATTGTGATGTATGCCCGCAATATGTCAACCCAAATAGACAATGACTAGTTTCTCATTCATTATTTCTAGGATATCTTGACCACTGCCGCTTTTCGTTGGTACATGGGTCTGAACAGCGGTAGCATTCGTACTTTCAATGACTTAGGCGAGGCCTTTGTCATGCAGTATAAGTATAATGTGGATATGGCGCATGATCGTGGCCAACTTCGATCTATGTCTCAGAGAGACAAAGGGACATTTAAAGAATATGTGCAAATGTGGAGAGAGCTAGCCGCTCAGATCAGTCCTCCATTGGAAGAAAAAGAAATGATAAAGATCTTTCTCAAGACTTTGAGTTCATTTTACTATAAGCGTATGATTTCTAGTGCTCCCAATGATTTCACCAAGATGGTGAACATGGGGATGCATCTAGAGGAAGGTGTCCGTGAGGGCAGATTGTCTAGAGAAGAAGCGTCAATCAGTAAGAAGTATGGGGGTGGTTTCTCGAAAAAGAAGGACGGAGAAACTAATTCAGTGACTGTGGAGAGGCAAAGGAAGCCTTATGTGAATAAGTGTTCCATATCTCATCAACAACATCATCAAGTGTCTTCTATTATTCCGGAGTTTGCCAATAATTCTGTCCTTCAATCAACAACAGTCCAACCTCAACAATAACAACAACAACATACTCATAACAATAATAATCATAACAACAATCACAACAATAATCAACACAGTAACTATGAGAGGAAGAAGGTCACCTTTGACCCTATTTAGATGTCCTATGCCAAATTATATCCGTCTCTTATTTTCAAGAATCTGGTTCAGCCAAAAAGTCCTCTGCATATGCCAGAACCCCTGCCGTGGTGGTATAAGCCTGATCAGCATTATGTCTATCATCAAGGGGCACCAGGCCATGATATTGAGAACTGGTATCCATTGAAATACGAGCTTCAACGATTTCTAAGAAGTGGGATGATGTCCTTTGAGGACCGTGCGCCGAATGTTAAAGCCAATCCTGTTGGTTCTATGTGTTGGCAGCAATTTTGATAAAACCTAGAGTGTTCACAAGTTGTCACAAGTGTTGACTTGACATAAGATATCATGTACCTACAGGGTGTTTAAAATGTGAATATGCAGGATTTTACTGAGATGTCAGACCCGATGTCATGACATCTATATACGGAACATTCAGTCTGAACGTTATGTATTGTGTGATTGCATTTTTTATGCTAATCTATGTGTGATTGATGTAATGATTGAACGTGCCATCAATCAGTAATTACAACCAGATTGACTTATTTTCCAACGAGATATAATCAGCTGTCATGAGAAGATATGAATGGAAAATAGTTTTAGGGTTTTATGATGTCCAAGCCTAGCCAAACACTTCTATATAAAGGACATGGACAACCTGGTTTCATACACAAGAAATAACGAACGAAATATTGAGAGAGAATAAGGGTTTGAGTCCATTGTGGTCGTGTGTATTGTAAGCCATTCATTCATCCATAGATGATTGAATTGGACTGATTTTTGAGTTGTAATTTGTCCACTCTAAGCTTTGAAGCATGAGTGTGTGTTTACTTGATTGAAGCTTTTAAGCAAGATCAAGTATGTGTCTTTGAAGAGTGTCTTCTTTTCATTGTAATTCTTGTTTTATATCACTGCTGTGATTGAGGGGGAGTGAGTAGGATCTCATATCTAAGAGTTCTTAGGTAGAAGTCACACGGGTAGAGATTAGGTGAAAAGACTGTAACTTGAAGTTGTTTACTGAGAGTCTTTGAACTAATTCTGTCTAGTGGATTTCCTTCCTAGCTTGGTAGCCCCTAGACATAGGTGAGTTTGCACCGAACTGGGTTAACAATTGCTTGTGTCTCTTGCATTATTGTTCTTTATCTTTTATCCGGTTTATATTGTTCAGATATTAGTGTCGTGACATTACCTTCGACATCTCACATTTGATACCAGAATTTCAATTGGTATCAGAGCAGGCATCCTGCTCTGGTTCTTGGTGAGATCTAGGGACGTTACTTTCTGGTACTATGGATAGAGACGGAGGATCTGTTCACAGACCACCTTTTCTGGATGGATCCAACTATGACTACTAGAAACCTTGAATGGTAGCCTTCCTAAAATCTTTGGATAATAAGGCTTGGAAGGCTGTTTTAACAGGCTGGGAACATCCAGTTATTACTAAGGAAGGAGAAGCTACAACTGATAAGAAGGCTGAGGAACAATGGACCAAGGAGGAGGATGATCTAGCCATTGGGAACTCTAAAGCATTGAATTCTATATTCAATGGGGTAGATAAGAACATCTTCAGATTGGTAAACAACTGTGAGGTGGCTAAAGATGCTTGGAATATTCTCAAAACCACTCATGAAGGCACCTCTAGAGTGAAGATGTCTAGACTGCAGCTGCTCACTGTCACATTATGCGAAAAACCGACGGGAAAACAAAACAACAGAGCCGCCACCGTGCGTTATTTATCCCAAAGGAGGGAAAGGAAACGCTCGAAGTAAACTTGGAAAAGACATGGTCTCGCGACCAGAGAGAGATGGGATCGGGAGTCGGTTATGCGAAGGGAAGGTATTAGCACCCCTACGCATCCGTCGTACTCGACGGGATCCACGCACAAAAGAAAGGATAAGGTTGCTAGAAACTGATCAAAAACTGCACACAAGGCTGGAAGGAACACACAGAAAGACAAAAGAAACTAACTCGGCAGGATATTGCATCCTGGGCCTACGTAGTCTGTCAAGCACAGACATCAGAGTCGACGTAGTTCGGGACAGGGGGAAACGTGCTCGCTAGGATGTCGCATCCTATGCATACGTATCTTCTCTGACCGGAGAAGAATCAGAGCACTCGTAGCTCGGCTAACGCACGCCAAACAAAACCCACACGGGAAACCGACTGCCAATCGCTGGGCTTACGCCAGACTCCACACAAACAGGCAAACATGGAAACCGAATGCCAATCGCTGGACTTACATCAGACTCCGAACCAACAAACACACACTGGAAACCAACTGCCAATCGCTGGACTTACGTCAGACTCCAACACACACAAAGGGGTTGCAAAAGAAAAAGGGCGCCCGGAGAGATCAGCTCATCTCCTGCCTACGTACCTCATCTGGTATGAGGATCAGGGCGACATAGTTACCCTACACAGGGAAAGAACTTCTAACCTAACCAGATACAAAGGGAGATACAAACTACTAGGGAGACTACGACTCGAGCCTAGAAGTTGTCATGTATACGATCCCTATGTTGAGGTTTCTATCTAACTTGCAAAGGGAGCAAGCTATCCTAAACAGCACAAGCAAAGTCATACAAGCACAAAAAGCAAGCACATACACTATATGCAAACAATTGGGCTCATACAAGGTTAGGCTGTGAAACACAAGCCAACTGGAATCGGGTGTAGTTAGCTCTTAACCCTAACATTGAGAGTTAGGGTGAAGCAGATGAAATGGAAGTGAGGGTAAGACCTCACAGCTCTTATCCCTGGCCTGGGAGAGCTTGACTCAAAATAGAAAGTGTGGGAGTTCAGAATGTAGGAACTCTTCTCCACAGATGACTGACACAACAAAGATCTTGGGTTGTTATCCACAATGCATCAACATATGGTGTGAGCAAAGTGGATGATACACTGAATAGCAGGAGATGGATTGCACATCTCTTTTATCTGCCAATTGCCTCTAAAGAGGTCTTTACCTGCTTGGCACAAATTTAAACATTCACAAGCATTGCCTCTTAAGGAGGGCTTCAGACAGGTGCCTGCCCACATAACAGGACAGGTCTTCCAGACTACATGAAGTCAGAGAGTTATACCTCAATGATTAAGCAACCAAGCAAAGAAAAAGCAAGTTCAAAAGAACTCAAAGCAACTTAGGTACCTGAAAAAATCTAAACCAATCAGTATACAATTCAAACAATCAAACAGACAACAGTCAATCATACAATCAAACACATAAGGCATTAGGCAACAAGGTGCAAGCCACAAGCCAATAGGCACAACACAAATAACTTGGCATCAACCTACAAAACAACTCAATATTAGCCAACATCAATCAACTAATCAACCCAAATGAGTGAGCAACTCCAATCATGGCAATGTGCTTCTTAACCTGAAATCCACAATCCAAACAGTGAGTCCAAACCACTAGGTCCAAGCCTAGGGTCAAAAGAGGGTCAAACATTCAAAACAGAACATGAAATTTAACATGAATCAACTTCATTCAATCAAGAACATATTCCAAAAGGTCCCATGTCAATATCATTAACCAAAAGCATTTCATGAACCAAACATGGCAAGGTATGCACATTGTGACCACATTGTGACATCAGAAGAAACAAATGCACATTAAATCAAAAATGATTCAAATAATCTTGGAAAAACTCATGAGTAAACATAACATACAACATGATCATCACACAAAAAATTAGAGGCATTGGTCATCATTAGGCATGGCAATCACATAGCATAAGTCAAGACAAGCACAAGACAAGCACATGTGTGACACCAAATGTCACACCAAGTTAGCATAGGCATAAAACAGAGATGGATTATGGTAAAAACCTCAAACCAAAGCCAAAACAACATTCAACATGTCTAGAAATAGTGTGCAAAAATTCAGAAGCATTGGATAAGAAACAAGCATTTCATGATCAAATGAAGTTCAAGGCAATTTGGAAGCTCAAATGTGATCAACCAGAATGAAAAATCTCAATTAAATCAGAAATGATTCAAATAATTCCAAGTAAATTCATGCTCAATCACAACATCCATAACATGCATCATACAAAAAATCAGGACAATTGGAGATCATTTGGTATGGAAAATTCATCACATAAGTTGAACAAGCAAAAGGTGTGACACAAATTGTCACACCAACTTAACATGATCATAAAACAGAAATGATAAATGGTAAAAATACCAAATCAACACCAAAATGTCAAGCAATGAGTCTAGTTTCATCATGCAAATTTTCAGATTCATTGGATTAAAGACCAGCATTTCACAAATGATATAGCAAGGCAAGGTACAAAATGCATACATGTTCACATGCCCTAGCACAAAATGAAATCCAGCCAAGCACAATTTTTGGAAAAATGATCAAAAAATAATAGACAAAATAAGGAATGCAATGCAAAAAACCTCATAATTTTTGGATGATTTTTCAATTATATATGAATTTTTGAAGATGATGAAAAAATTAAAAAAATGCATGTGAAGCATAGTATGGAAATATGGAGGGAAAGGAGAAAACACAAGGCACATTTGAAATAATACATTTGCCAGGAATCGAACCACAGCCAAATTTGAAAATGCGCGCTAGCTTAAAACGACAGCGTATCACTTCAAAACCCTAAAGCGCGCGCTATGCATGGCAATTGGAATCCGCAGGTAAACATGATGAACTCGCAACAAAATCCGCAACAAAGCCTATGCGTTTCACAACAAAATTCGCAGGTAATCTGGAAAATGGATGAACACGATGAAGATCATGAAGATCTTCATCTGGAAATTTCCAGAAAATCTCAAAGTGTCCAGAAATTAAAAATGAGCATGGCATCGTGTAGATCTTTCATCATACATCAATAATCAACAAACATTTCATCAAGAAACCATCACACATGCATGAATCAAAGAGAAGAAGATTCAACATCAAAACTTTAAACAAGCAGATCTCACTCAAAACAGCATGGATTTTCATGATTCGAAGCTCAAATTACTCAGCATCAAGAGATCTATAACAACATCACAACAATTTTAAGAATTAAGAAGGTTGATTCATAACCTCTTGAAGAGCAGATATGGAATCCTCGAGCTATAAGCCTTGGCAATGCTTCAATACTCCTCCAGGATCCTTGTACAAGTGATTGGAAGAGAAAAGAGAGCTTAATTGTGCACGATCTCAACAAAATCTTGATTCACCATTGTTGCTTCAAGCTTCACAAATGCTTCAATACTGCATCAATCTTCTTGCTTCCACGTGCAAAACTACTCAGGAACACTTCATAAACAAGGATCAAGCAATGGAAATGGATTGAATGTGAAGAAAATGCAAGAAATTTTTGAGAGAAAATTTTGAGAGTTCTAGATCTAGATATGAAATTATGAGTGTTGTTAATGCTGAAAACTGTTAGGATTTGCTTATATATGTTCCACTAATCACTCTTTTAATCATGCTTAAGCCATTTGGTAAGTGGAATTAGCAAAATGAGGTGTATGTGTCATTTGGTTTTTCACCCTCATGCATGGGAATGCATGTGAACAGTGCACGAAATTTCCAATCCAATTTCACTTAAAATGCTGTTTTGGAGCCAATGGTGGTGGTGAAATGTTCAAATGATGCACAAAATTTGAATTACATAATTTTCCTCCAAAAATCCAATGATTTACCAAATGCTCATGTGATGATAATTTGGGCAATGCAATGCATGATTTGGAATTTAGAGGTCAAAAGGAGAAGAATGCAAAAAGAGCCATCCAATTTGGAGCTTTGGTTTGAAAGTTATGCACATTTGAAGTCTAAACCACACTTTGTCAAGTTTGAACCATATCTCCTCAACCACACATGAGAAATCCATGATCTTGGACTTTTTGGAAATGGGAGAGAAAGATCTTCAACTTTCATGTTGGAAAAAATTTCATTTGAAGCTTTCTTGATGATGTAATCTTGACTTGAAGTTGGTCCAAAACCTTGCCATTTTTGGAAAGTTCAAATTACAGGTCACCTGCTATTTTTGGAAAGTCTTGATCTGACTTCAAATCCTTCAATGTTGATGTTTGAGATATCAAATGAGACTTGTTTACACATGAGTGAGGCATCTCTAACCATTCCCCACCTCCAAATCCATAGTTGAACTGACAGTTGACTTCTGTTGACTTTTTAGGGTTTCAGATGATTTGCACATGGACTGATGAGTCTGAGCTTTCAACACTTGGCCAAATCACTTCAAAATGATCCTTGGGTCACATGAAATCATTGTACCAACCCTAGGGCTTTGGTCTCATGGAAAATGCACTTGTTGCCTTGCACAGTTGAATCTTCTAACCAGTCTGACTGATGACATGATGGACTATGCAATGGTAATGCAATGTTATAGACCTAAAATGAAAATGTATATACAAATGGGAGGTGCAAATTTGAGGTGCTACAGCTGCCCCTATTCAATCAACTGGGAACCCGAACAGATGAGAGCGACGACTGTCAGACCTTCAGGGTAAACAGGGATTGAATACCAAAGAACCGTAGAAATTTGCACTCCGCGGGATATGATACAGGATATTTGCAACCATAACCAGACAAGACGTTTACCGACGACTCTACTGGGGATTTTGATCTTTGTTATCACAGGAAAGGTACAACCAAACGTCAACGGACAAAAGGGAAAAATTCATCGTTTATCGACACCAACGGAGAGGTGACCAGACATCAACGGATGAATGGGAAGACTCGACCAGACGTCAACGGACGAACGGGAGAAGCTCGACGTTTATCGACACCAACGGAGAGGTGAATACTTCACTAGGGAAGGAAAACAAATACTTGCAACCGGAAACCAGATAGGACGTTTACCGACGACTCTACTAGGGATTTCTGGCTGGGGAATTACCAGACATTTACCGATGACTGGGATGAGACTCGATGTTTACCGACATCGAAAGATGATGTTTACCGACATCAAAGAAAGATGACCAGACATTTTACCGATGACTGGGATGAGACTCGATGTTTATCGACATCGAAGAATGATGTTTACCGACATCAACAAAGAAGACTAGACATTTACCGATGACTGGGGAATAAGATGTGCAACCAGACGTCAACGGACGACCAGGCAAAAACTCAATGTTTATCAACACCAACGGAGAGGTGAACACTAGGGAAAAAGCTAATCACAACCAAACGTCAACGGACGATTGGGAAAAACTCAACGTTTATCGACACTAACGGAGAGGTGAAAAGACGTCAACGGATGACCTGTGGGGAGGATACAACTAGACGCCAACGGACGAATAGGAAAAACTCAACGTTTATCGACACCAACGGAGAGGTGAATCTGGGGAAGGGTACAACTATACGTCAACGGACGAATAGGAAAAACTCAACGTTTATCGACACCAACGAAAAGGTGACGAGACATCAACGGATGACCTGGGGAAAGGATAGATGTTACGCACATCGAAAGATGATGTTTACCGACATCAAAAGGAAGACCAGACATTAATGAATGACTGGGGGTGGGACTCGATGTTTACCGACACCGAAAGAATGGTGTTTACCGACACCAAAGAAAGAACACACGCGGGTGTTGACATGACACTTACCGGTATCACATATGTCGAGGCAAGGCTAAACACTTGTTGGGGATCTCACTGGGGAGAATCAAGCTTTCCTTTCACGGACGGGTGAGGAAATAAACCTTCCTGGGGAAATATCAATCCTGAATGTTGTCATGTAGCAAACGTGCTGTACAGGTGTTGAACAATGATCCGCCTCTGCCGGGGATATGGTCTGACTGGGTTTAACACATGAATGCATATGTTTGAATTTTTCTATGGCGTAATGCTCCATATTGAATGGAAATGCTACGCGTTTTGAGGATGCAATGATCACTACATGCAAAATGCAAATGACGAACTCCGGCTGGGGAGCCAACTGATTAGATACTCCAACCCTGTGGGGATACTCTGTCTGAGGAATACTCTGCGGGGAGTAATACCAACTTCTCACTCATGCTGAAGAATAGCACTGTTGCTGGGGAACAGATAGATTCCACCAGGGAACAAACTTCACCGGACCCAATCCACTCGGGGACTCTGCTAGGAACATAACCAATGCGACTTTACTGGGGACAACCCATCCACACGTAGAATAAGTTTTGCTGGAGATAATTTTCACCGAACCTGATCCACTCGGGGAACCTGCTGGGGAAAACCATCAACACAAACCTCTCCTCGGGCGATCTGCTAGGGGAAAAACCTTCACAACCCTGATGGGGATAAGCATCCACAACCCTGTCGGGGAAAGGCCTACACCACTCTGCTGAGGAAAAGCACAACTCTGCTGGGGAAATAATATACCAGACCACGCTGGGGATAGACATCCATAACCCTGTCGGGGAAAAGCGTTCACGACCACGCTGGGGGATAGCAGTACTTTAAACCAGACTGCTGGGGATACAACATCCTTCCAATCCGGTGGGGATTAACAATCTTCAAACTCAGTGGGGAAATGCCAGCTTCCAGACTAGCTGGGGATAAACCCATTTCCATGCCTGCTGGGGACTTAACAATCCTTAGCTCTGCTGAGAATAGAAGGCACTATCCACAGACGTCTCTGCAGGGGAGAAGAATAGTTCTGACAGCCTTCAGACCTGCTTGGGGAAACAGCCACTTCCAAGCCTGCTGGGGAATCATCGTTAATCCGGCTAGGGAATTCCTGATCTTGAATGTATGCTGGAGAGACAAGTCTCGAACTTGCTCCATCTGCTGGGGAATATCCCCATCCTCTCACACTGCTGAGGAATCAACCATGGCTTAACTGCTTCAGCCAGGAATCAAAGGTAACAACCTGCAAAACAGCACGACATACATGCACCAGGGAATTGCATGGACAAGATACGCTCAAGTGTCCTCAACATTCAAAATGATTTTCAAATGTTTTATCTTCCTGCACATTATTGTTTAACCTTCATGTTTTTATATGCAATGTTTATTAAAAATTCGGACGTTTTTGCAAACAAAACAGTAAAAATAAAAACAAGAGAGCAATTTATCTGAATAACGACCTTTATTGATTGAAAATGGGCCTGAAAAGGCGAATACATCAGGAAGCAATTCCTAGAAAGAGGTAATTGCGCACAAAAGGAAAAATCTATCCTAATGGCAATGCGAACACGACATCCACTATTTCCCAATTCTGTTATAACTCACAGATCATCAGTTTCCTCCCAAATTCCTTGCTTTTTGAGAAGAATGATTAGACCGATCACATCCTTCGAGATGACAGATGAAGAATCGTGATGAAATACAGATAACTCAGACTGTAGTCTTCGCTTTAATCCCTCTTTTGCCTGGATCGCCCTTGCGGGTTTTCGATCCACCGGGATACCCATTTTTGCCTAAGCCACCCTTGCGGGTTTTCGACTTACCGGGTGTATAAATTCTTTTCATTTTTATCCCTAACTTTTGCCCGAACCTTTTTTTTTTTGGTTCGCCGGGATGCCCTGTTTTGCCTGGACTCTTTTATTCTTTTCGTCCAGCGGGTCAATTTATGCGAAGTATTTTTTGACTACATCCGAGTTAACAGGGGACCGAAAATCTTCACCATCCATAGTTGTAAGCATCAAGGCTCCACCGGAGAAAACCTTCTTAACAACATATGGACCTTCATAATTAGGAGTCCACTTTCCCCTGTTATCTGTACCGGGAGGAAGGATCCTCTTCAAAACTAGATCACCGATCTGATAGCTTCGAGGACGCACTTTCTTATCAAAGGCTCTTTTCATCCTTCTCTGATACAACTGCCCATGGCACACAACTGCTATCCGTCTCTCTTCGATAAGACTTAACTCGTTAAACCTTGTTCGAATCCACTCGGCTTCGTCAAGCTTAACATCCAGCAAGACTCTCAGAGAAGGAATCTCCACTTTAACAGGTAGGACTGCTTCCATACCATACACAAGGGAGTAAGGGGTTGCCCCGGTCGACGTACGTACTAAGGTACGGTACCCATGCAAAGCGAAAGGCAACATCTCATGCCAATCTTTGTACGTCACGACCATCTTCTGCACAATCTTCTTGATATTCTTATTTGCCGCCTCTACAACACCATTCGTCTTTGGTCTATAAGGAGAAGAATTGTGATGTTCAATCTTGAACTCTTTGCAAAGCTCTTTCATCATCTTGTTATTGAGATTCGAACCATTATCAGTAATGATTCTTTCAGGAACCCCATAACGACAGATGATTTCCTTCTTGATGAACCGGGCAACCACTTGTTTGGTAACATTAGCATAAGAAGCTGCTTCCACCCACTTGGTGAAGTAATCAATCGCAACCAGGATGAAGCGATGTCCATTCGAAGCAGTAGGCTCAATCTTCCCGATCATATCAATGCCCCACATGGCAAACGGCCAAGGCGAGTTCATGACATTCAGAGGGCTTGGTGGTACATGCACCTTATCAGCATAGATTTGACACTTATGGCACTTCTGAGCGTATTTGAAACAATCGGATTCCATAGTCATCCAGTAATAACCGGCTCTCAACAATTTCTTGGACATTGCATGACCACCAGCATGGGTACCAAAAGATCCTTCATGCACTTCTTGCATCAACATGTCTGCTTCGTGTCTATCCACGCATCTGAGCAGAACCATGTCAAAGTTTCTCTTGTACAACACATCGTCCTGATTCAAATAAAAGCCTCCAGCTAGCCTTCTCAGGGTTTTCTTGTCATTCTTCGATGCACCTTCAGGATACTCCTGGCTCTTGAGGAAATTCTTGATGTCAAAGTACCACGGTTTCTCATCAACAACAGACTCGGCTGCAAACACATACGTAGGCCTCTCGAGTCGATTCACCGCAACATGTGGCACATGATTCCACCAATGAACTTTGATCATAGGAGACAAAGTAGCCAAGGCATCAGCCATCTGATTCTCATCACGGGGAACGTGATACAGCTTCACCTTCTTGAAGAACGTCAATATCCTTCTGGTGTAATCTCTGTAAGGAATCAAATGCGGTTGATTGGTATTCCAATCTCCATTGACCTGGTTGACCACTAGAGCGGAATCTCCATAAATGTCAAGCGTTTTGATCCTCAGATCGATGGCTTCTTCTATCCCCATGATGCAAGCCTCATACTCAGCCTCATGGTTGGTGACGTCAAAAGTCAGCCTGGCAGAAAAAGGTATATGAGCACCTTTAGGATTAATAAGCACTGCCCCAACACCGTTGCCATTCACATTCACAGCCCCATCAAACATCAATGTCCACTTGTTATCAGGATCCGGTCCTTCCTCGACAAGAGGCTCTTCACAGTCTTTCATTTTAAGATACATGACGTCTTCATCAGGGAATTCAAACATCATCGGTTGATAGTCATCAATAGGTTGCTCGGCAAGGTAGTCTGACAGAATACTACCTTTGATGGCCTTCTGCGACGTGTACTGGATATCATACTCAGTTAGGATCATCTGCCAACGGGCAACACGTCCGGTGAGAGCCGGTTTCTCAAAGATGTATTTTACTGGATCCATCTTAGAAATCAACAAGGTAGTATGGTTCAACATATACTGCCTCAGTCGGCGAGCAGCCCAGGCCAAAGCACATCAAGTTTTCTCAAGCTGTGAATATTTGATTTCACAGTCGGTAAACTTTTTGCTAAGGTAGTATATGGCATGCTCTTTTCGACCAGACTCGTCATGCTGTCCCAACCAATACATCAATGTGAGGTAATGGAAATCATCTTTCGGACTTGCTCTGTTCAAATCCCGGTAATCGACACACATTCTAACTTTGCCATCCTTCTTCGGCACGGGAACGATGTTGGCCACCCACGGGGGATAAGTGGTAACTGACAAGAAACCCGCATCAAACTGCTTCTGAACCTCTTCCTTGATTTTAACAGCCATATTAGGACTAGTTCTCCGAAGCTTCTGCTTGACTGAAGGACACTCTTCTCTGAGAGGTAGTCTATGCACCACAATATCGGTATCCAACCCATGCATATCTTGATACGACCAGGCGAATATCTCCACGTATTCTCTCAGCATCTCAATCAACCTTCTCTTGACGTCTTCCTTCAAAGCAGCCCCGATCTTAATATCTCTTCTGGCGTCCTCAGTACCAAGATTAACAATCTCCAACTCCTCCTGATGAGATTGGATGACCCTCTCCTCTTGCTTCAACAATCTGACCAATTCTTTAGGGAGTTCACAGTCTTCCTCACTCTCCTCTTCAGCTTGGTAGATGGGATTGTTGAAATCATACTGAGCCATAACAAAATTGTTCATAGTGGATTCCGTGAGATCACTTCTGCATGTTTAATGCTTTGTTTTAGAAAAAAGAGTTCAAGAAAGTCACAGAAAACAAAAACATTGCCATTTTTATTTTTTGAAAAATGAAAACAAAAATAGAAAGACAGGGATCACAAAATTGTTTGCAAAACGTCCTTTATTAATGATATCATTGAAAAACATGATGAGGCCCTACAATGAACCACTACGCCTTGGACAGAACGTAGGGTTTTTGTGCAAAATGAAAAAACAGAAGAAAATTACTCTGTTTGAAGAGTAACTTGGACCACATCTTCTACTGTCCAGTTGTTGATCGACTCCCCTGGTGCACACGGGCGAACCCAGTTGTCGAAATCACAATCACTGTCACCGTCTTCACTACTGGTTGCAAAGACGTCACCGTGATTCATCAGCCCAGCGCTGGTAAAGGTACTCGGCCCTGTCTGCACACCCTGCTCCGCCTGCAGAGGTTGATAACCAATTCCGAACTTGTCTTCTTTGACAGGCAAATCCACCATCTTGCCCCAGCCTTCTGAATTGCCAGAGTTGACAACTTCCATAGCTTGCTTATACGATGCAATTGAGGCATTTGGCTTCTTCTGTTCAGCAAAAGCCACCCTCTCAAGAGCAACGGTCTCGAATGCCTGGCATAAAGTCTCATGGATCTCGCCATCCACCTCTACATACTTGAAAAAGGATAGGTGACTCACCAAAATGTCTTCTTCGCCGCACACAGTCACAATCTGACCGTTCCAGACATACTTCAACTTCTGGTGGAGAGTTGATGAAACTGCCCTAGCTGCGTGAATCCAAGGACGCCCCAACAAACAACTATATGCTGGCTGGATGTCCATCACATAGAAGATGATATCAAAAACCTCCGGACCAATCTTTACCGGCAACGTGACTTCACCAAAAACAGACCGTTTGGATCCATCAAATGCACGCACAATCAGATCGCTCGGAGTGAGGATAACTCCTTCAACATCAATCTTACCCAGAATCTTCTTATGCAGCACGTTCAGCGAAGAGCCAGTGTCTACCAACACGTGAGACAACACTGCGCCCTTGCACTCTATGGTGATATGCAAGGCCTTGTTATGGTTGCGACCCTCAGGCGTCAATTCCAAATCTGTGAACCCCACACCATGCCTGGTACTAACATTAGCAATCACGCCCTCCAACTGGTTGACGGAGATCTCCTGAGGCACATAAGCCAGATTCAACATTTTCAACAAGGCGTTGCGGTGTGCCTCAGAGCACAGCAGCAATGAGAGGATAGAAATCTTGGACGGAGTCTGATTCAGCTGATCTACAATCTTGTAGTCACTCTTCTTGATTATCTTCATGAACTCCTCCACGTCTTTCTAGAATGAACCCTCAGGCGCCTCCTTCTGAGCAGGTTCTTCATCAACCACAGCCTGTTTACCCTTAGCCTTGGCGAGTGCCTCAGCATTATTGTCCCTCAACGGTTGTGGAGCAAACAAACGACCGCTTCTGGTGAAACCTCCGGGTCCCCCAACGTTATCCACAACTGGACTCGCAACCACAGGAGTCCTACTCGGCAACCTAATCGTCACTGGAGCTTGATTAACCGGCCTGATCTGACTTTCAGCCCTTCGATTGCTGCGGTAAGCATTGTCATATTTCCATGGCACAGCCCTACTATCAACAGCCCTTCTTCCCGAAGCAACAAGAGTAATTGGAGTACAGACGGTTACAGGAGCAGAGATGGTAACAGGAGTACCACTAGTTGTAGGCGCACTAACAACCCTCTGGCCACGTCCCTCGGACGATTTGAAGTAAATGGTGACGGTTGACACCACCCCACAATATTTTACGGCCCGACTGAACTGCAAACATCCCTCATCAATCAGATTCTGAATACCAGCCCTCAACTGTATGCAACCATTCTCTGATTCAGCACAATCTACACAAACTTGATCACAGCCCGGGAATACGCCCCCATTCAACAGACGGTCCTTCACAACAACCAACGGAGTCTGAATCTCCTCAACACTGACCACCAAGTCTTCAGCTTCCCCACCCTCAACATTATTCACTCTGTGTGCACCATGCGGAGGCATAGGGTTGTTTACAACATTCGGCACAGGAGCAAAATTGATAGTTTTAGCGTCAATTAGGTCCTGGACCTTATGATGAAAAGCCCGGCAGTTCTCAATGTGGTGCCCCAGTGCACCAGAATGGAAATCACAGCGTACGTTGGCATCACACCCAGGTGGTATCTTTGTCAACGGAGCCATTGTACGCAACTGCACGAATCCTAATCTGAGCAGTTCAGGCAACAACTCAGCATAGGTCATCGACAAAGGGTCAAAACGTCGATCAGGCATCCTCTGTCTGGGCTGATAAGGACGTTGTTGTTGTTGTTGTTGTGGCGGTTGTTGTTGAACTCTCTGTTGTTGCTGTTGACGAGGTTGAGGTGCTGGAATGGTTACAGCAGCAACCTGGCGATATTGATTTCTGTTTGTACTCCTTCGGTGTTGCACCGCATTGGTTTCACCCTCTCTCCTGCGAGGTGGCCCAGCAAATGGTTTCTTGGAAGATGAGGACCCAACATCTTGAATTTTTCCAACTTTAATCAAACTTTCAGTCCTCTCCCCACATATTACGACATCTGAGAAACTACCGAATGGGCAACTTCCCATCCGGTCCATGAACACACCCTGTAAAGTACCGATAAACATATCAGTCAGTTCCCTCTCCAACATAGGGGGTTGTACTCGTGCAGCCAACTCACGCCACCTCTGGGCGTATTCCTTGAAGCTTTCACCAGATTTTTGACAAAGACTCTACAACTGAGTCCGACTCGGCGCCATGTCCATATTATGTTTGTACTGCCTCAAGAAGGCCTCCCCCAAATCTCTCCAATTTCGGATAGAATCTCTCTTTAGTTCCATGTACCAATCCAAGGAAGCTCCAGATAAGCTATCCTGGAAAAAATACATCCACATTTTCTCATCATCTGTGTAAGCAGAGATCTTCCTGTAGTAGGCCTGCAGATGGGTGCGAGGACAAGAAGTACCGTTGTATTTATCAAATGACAGCGCTTTGAATTTATAGGGAATCCTCAAACCTTCCACCAAACCCATATTGGTCACATCAAAACCAAGAGAGTTCTGACATTCCATAGCTCAGATCTTCTCAGCAAGGGCATCAACTTTACGGTCCCTCTCTTCAACCCTCACTACATCATTGTCTTCACTGAGCAGAGTGAACATGTCCTCCTGCCTGTCAACAAGCGGAGCAGGATGACGAATCGGAGCCCGGGTAGCTCTAGCATTAACAGTCTCTGCAGCAAGAGGCTGTCTGTTGATTCTGATACCCCTTAATTCATCCCCTACGGCGTAGTCATTGGCGGGAGCAGCAGCAGCAACATTATCATGAACCGGGACACCCACCGGTGAAGCACGGTTGGACGGCGGAATCACGGCTTCCTGTCTCTGGGCTAAGGCACGCAGCTCCTCTTGCCCTTGAACGACCCCTTGCATCATAGTCATAAATTGGGCCATGTTAGCCCTCATCTCCGCCAATTCTGCCTGAACCTGGTCCATGTTTCTCTGTTGATTCAATCTAGTTGCGTAATGGTGCGGTTGTTGATCAGCTATCCTGCCTGACACAGGAACCAGAGTGAGAAGTCGCGAGCAAGAACACCTGTTATGCAAAATGATATGTGTATCATGCTTATGATGCGTATGATGCACATGATATGTTCATTTCTCAGGCATTCAAAGAGCCTAATTCATCTTCAAGAAATGACAACCTGCAGCAGGAACAACACAGAAACAACATACACAAGATAAGGAGCACAAGGTGAAACATCAACAACCTCATACATAGACATGAGCAACAGGGATCATACAACAAAGTCAACAAAGATCCAAACGATTGGAGTACAACAATGAATCCCATCCAACAAGCCTGGAGGTGATTCTCAACATACACAATAGAGATACGAGCTAAGACAAATGGCTTCCAAGAATGAGAGTCTTCAGGTACTGACACTGGTCTATCAACAGGTCACACTTTGAACATTCTGGCAGGGGAGTGAGCTTCTCCTTCAATTGTCTTCTGAGCTCCACAACTTCTCCTCCAAGTTGGCTCTCTGATGCATGCCTCAAATCTTCTTCCTTTTTCAACTGGATGTCTTTGTCTCTAAGTTGTTTTTCCAAGTTTCTTATCTTCTTCTGATAACTGGCTTCAACTCTCTGCAATCTCAAGCACTCCCGATGTTCTGCATTCAACAAGGTCTCCATCTCCTCATAGGACCTCTTCTTGCTTTTTACTCTAGCAACATCTTCACCCTGCATGTCCTTGAGTTGATGAGCCAAGTTCAACTTGTCAGCTTTGGCTTTGTAGAGCTTTATCTGGGTATCTTGTTCCTTCTCCTTCAGACGACGATTCTCCATCAGGGCTTGCTTGTACTGCTCAGCAGGTACATTCTCAGCAAGGATCAAAGGTGGTTGTTCTTGCAACGGCTTCATCCTATCATAGGGAAATAACAAAGTTTCCATTCTCTTCTTAACCCACTCAGTGTAGTCAGGCATAGCAATGACAAACTTCTTCCCTAAAACAGCTCCATCCTTGACACCAATGGTCTTCCAAGCTCTTCCTACTCGCTCCAAACTAACAGGGTCACTCCGCTTCTCAAAATACACACTCTCAGCTATCTCATCATCAAGTGGTCTTCCATTCATCACAAACCCCAACTAGCGAAGAGAAAGAACCGGATTGTAATTGATGCCACCCTTGGTCCCTACAAGTGGCACATTACGAAATTCTCCATAACTCATGATGACATTACGCACATCCATCCGGTAAGATTGCCACCTGATATCATATGAGGTAAGAGACATAACCCTCTGAGTCCACTTATGAGTGCTCTGAGCATCCACAAAAGGTCCACTGACTGGTAGGAGAGACAAGAACCATCTGAGCAAAAGTGGGAGACAGCATCTGATAGCCCCACCTTTACCATGCCTACTGTGAATAGCATAGTAAGTGTCAGCTAACAAGGTAGGAACCGGGTTTCCTCTAAGAAAGATAGTGACTGCAACATAGTCCACAAAGTTGGGCATACGCGGGAACAGGACAATCCCATAAATCATGACAGCCAACTGAGCATGAAAAGCTTCCCAATTTCCCTTCTTTGCTTCTTCTCTAGCCATCCTCAACAAGAACTTCACAGGCAACCCTACAACATCCCCACTGGACTTCCAATTATCACTCACTTCTTTGAGACTCAAATGAAGAGCTCTAGCAACAACCCTGAAATCAACCTCCTTAGGCACATCCAAGAAAGGAACCTAATACCGGATCGGGATATTCCGCAGAATGGAGTACTCCTCAAGGGTGGGCGCTAACTGATAATCCTGAAAAGTGAAGCAACGAAGCTCTGGGTCATAGAACTGTAGCAGAGTCTGCAACGACACTGGATCTACCACCATCTTCAATAGTGTCAACAAATCCCCATACTGATCAGCAAACATCTTCTGGTTACCGCCGGTCACAAGGTTGCTCAACTCTATCAAAGACGTCACTGGCTCACGGTGAAAGCTGTAGGAGCAAGTCTTCCGCTTCAACTCGGGACCAGTTGTCATCTCTCACAATGAATAGACTCCTGAATGAACCTGAGAAATGATATGCATGAAGAGATTAGCTTTTTTCTTTTTCTTTTTTCTTTTTTTTTTCATTTCTTTTATTGCATATTTTTTGAAAATAAACATGCTATGATGCAAATGATGCAGACAAGACTGGCTGGCTGTGTATCTCGGAGCACAGGATCAAAGCTTCGGCTTGAACTCGGAACCACAAATTCATCTGAGACCCATATCTGAAGAACCAAGTCACCAACAGGATCACAAGTCACCAACAAGTCACCGACAAGTCACCAACTGTACCTGTAATAATGATCATTCCCTCCCCACTCACGGGTGTCATCTAGGCCAGGGTAAGGTCAAGAGAAACGCAGCATAAATAACCCTTTCATAGAATATCATCATATACACACCCGAAGTATGTAACGATAATATCCCATAAGAGTCTGAACTGCTCGTGATATCAAGTTCCGCTAAGTGGCGCAATACCACCCGCTTCCCATGAATCACTCTATTCCTAGGTGTCCTAGATTTCACTCATAGCCTGGGTATTGGGCTTTTTACCTCAAGTGGCTCCCACCCCAACAGAGAGACAACACAGCACAGCCAGATAAACAGATGAATGCAAACATAAATGTAAACAATAAATGAAAACATAAATGCAAACAATAAATAAATGAATGCAATAAATGAAACAGCGAAAGCAACCAAACCCTATCCTAGAGAGCTCTAGGAGAGACTCGCTTAGGGAAGATGGACCAGCGAGAGGTCAACTTCTGTTATCCCCAGCAGAGTCGCCAGCTGTCGCATTACGCGAAAAACCGGCGGGAAAACGAAACAACAGAGCCGCCACCGTGCGTTATTTATCCCAAAGGAGGGAAAGGAAACACTCGAAGTAAACCTGGAAAAGACATGGTCTCGCGACCAGAGAGAGATGGGATCAGGAGTCGGTTATGCGAAGGGAAGGTATTAGCATCCCTACGCATCCGTCGTACTCGACGGGATCCACGCACAAAAGAAAGGATAAGGTTGCTAGAAACTGATCACAAACTGCACACAAGGCTGGAAGGAACACACAGAAAGACAAAAGAAACTAACTCGGCAGGATATCGCATCCTGGGCCTACGTAGTCTGTCAAGCACAGACATCAGAGTCGACGTAGTTCGGGACAGGGGGAAACGTGCTCGCTAGGATGTCGCATCCTATGCATACGTATCTTCTCTGACCGGAGAAGAATCAGAGCACTCGTAGCTCGGCTAACGCACGCCAAACAAAACCCACACGGGAAACCGACTGCCAATCGCTGGGCTTACGTCAGACTCCACACAAACAGGCAAACATGGAAACCTAATGCCAATCGCTGGACTTACATCAGACTCCGAACCAACAAACATACACTGGAAACCAACTGCCAATCGTTGGACTTACGTCAGACTCCAACACACACAAAGGGGTTGCAAAAGAAAAAGGGCGCCCGGAGAGATCAGCTCATCTCCTGCCTACGTACCTCATCTGGTATGAGGATCAGGGCGACGTAGTTCCCCTACACAGGGAAAGAACTTCTAACCTAACCAGATACAAAGGGAGACACAAACTACTAGGGAGACTACGACTCGAGCCTAGAAGTTGTCATGCATACGATCCCTATGTTGAGGTTTCTATCTAACTTGCACAGGGAGCAAGCTATCCTAAACAGCACAAGCAAAGTCATACAAGCACAAAAAGCAAGCACACACACTATATGCAAACAATTGGGCTCATACAAGGTTAGGCTGTGAAACACAAGCCAACTGGAATCGGGTGTAGTTAGCTCTTAACCCTAACATTGAGAGTTAGGGTGAAGCAGATGAAATGGAAGTGAGGGTAAGACCTCACAGCTCTTATCCCTAGCCTGGGAGAGCTTGACTCAAAATAGAAAGTGTGGGAGTTCAGAATGTAGGAACTCTTCTCCACAGATGACTGACACAACAAAGATCTTGGGTTATTATCCACAATGCATCAACACATGGTGTGCGCAAAGTGGATGACACACTGAATAGTAGGAGATGGATTGCACATCTCTTTTATCTGCCAATTGCCTCTAAAGAGGTCTTTACCTGCTTGGCACAAATTTAAACATTCACAAGCATTGCCTCTTAAGGAGGGCTTCAGACAGGTATATGCCCACATAACAGGACAGGTCTTCCAGACTACATGAAGTCAGAGAGTTATACCTCAATGGTTAAGCAACCAAGCAAAGAAAAAGAAAGTTCAAAAGAACTCAAAGCAACTTAGGTACCTGAAAAAATCTAAACCAATCAGTATACAATTCAAACAATCAAACAGACAACAGTCAATCATACAATCAAACAGATAAGGCATTAGGCAACAAGGTGCAAGCCACAAGCCAATAGGCACAACACAAATAACTTGGCATCAACCTACAAAACAACTCAATATTAGCCAACATCAATCAACTAATCAACCCAAATGAGTGAGCAACTCCAATCATGGCAATGTGCTTCTTAACCTGAAATCCAAAATCCAAATAGTGAGTCCAAACCACTAGGTCCAAGCCTAGGGTCTAAAGAGGGTCAAACATTCAAAACAGAACATGAAATTTAACATGAATCAACTTCATTCAATCAAGAACATATTCCAAAAGGTCCCATGTCAATATCATTAACCAAAAGCATTTCATGAACCAAACATGGCAAGGTATGCACATTGTGACCACATTGTGACATTAGAAGAAACAAATGCACATTAAATCAAAAATGATTCAAATAATCTTGGCAAAACTCATGAGTAAACATAACATACAACATGATCATCACACACAAAATTAGAGGCATTGGTCATCATTAGGCATGGCAATCACATAGCATAAGTCAAGACAAGCACAAGACAAGCACATGTGTGACACCAAATGTCACACCAAGTTAGCATAGGCATAAAACAGAGATGGATTATGGTAAAAACCTCAAACCAAAGCCAAAACAACATTCAACATGTCTAGAAATAGTGTGCAAAAATTCAGAAGCATTGGATAAGAAACAAGCATTTCATGATCAAATGAAGTTCAAGGCAATTTGGAAGCTCAAATGTGATCAACCAGAATGAAAAATCTCAATTAAATCAGAAATGATTCAAATAATTCCAAGTAAATTCATGCTCAATCACAACATCCATAGCATGCATCATACAAAAAATCAGGACAATTGGAGATCATTTGGTATGGCAAATTCATCACATAAGTTGAACAAGCAAAAGGTGTGACACAAATTGTCACACCAACTTAACATGATCATAAAACAGAAATGATAAATGGTAAAAATACCAAATCAACACCAAAATGTCAAGCAATGAGTCTAGTTTCATCATGCAAATTTTCAGATTCATTGGATTAAAGACCAGCATTTCACAAATGATATAGCAAGGCAAGGTACAAAATGCATACATGTTCACATGCCCTAGCACAAAATGAAATCCAGCCAAGCACAATTTTTGGAAAAATGATCAAAAAATAATAGACAAAATAAGGAATGCAATGCAAAAAACCTCATAATTTTTGGATGATTTTTCAATTATATATGAATTTTTGAAGATGATGAAAAAATTAAAAAAATGCATGTGAAGCATAGTATGGAAATATGGAGGGAAAGGAGAAAACACAAGGCAAATTTGAAATAATACATCTGCCAGGAATCGAACCACAGCCAAATTTGAAAATGCGCGCTAGCTTAAAACGACAGCGTATCACTTCAAAACCCTAAAGCGCGCGCTATGCATGGCAATTGGAATCCGCAGGTAAACATGATGAACTCGCAACAAAATCCGCAACAAAGCCTATGTGTTTCACAATAAAATTCGCAGGTAATCTGGAAAATGGATGAACACGATGAAGATCATGAAGATCTTCATCTGGAAATTTCCAGAAAATCTCAAAGTGTCCAGAAATTAAAAATGAGCATGGCATCGTGTAGATCTTTCATCATACATCAATAATCAACAAACATTTCATCAAGAAACCATCACACATGCATGAATCGAAGAGAAGAAGATTCAACATCAAAACTTTAAACAAGCAGATCTCACTCAAAACAGCATGGATTTTCATGATTCGAAGCTCAAATTACTCAGCATCAAGAGATCTATAACAACATCACAACAATTTTAAGAATTAAGAAGGTTGATTCATAACCTCTTGAAGAGCAGATATGGAATCCTCGAGCTATAAGCCTTGGCAATGCTTCAATACTCCTCCAGGATCCTTGTACAAGTGATTGGAAGAGAAAAGAGAGCTTAATTGTGCACGATCTCAACAAAATCTTGATTCACCATTGTTGCTTCAAGCTTCACAAATGCTTCAATACTGCATCAATCTTCTTGCTTCCACGTGCAAAACTACTCAGGAACACTTCATAAACAAGGATCAAGCAATGGAAATGGATTGAATGTGAAGAAAATGCAAGAAATTTTTGAGAGAAAATTTTGAGAGTTCTAGATCTAGATATGAAATTATGAGTGTTGTTAATGCTGAAAACTGTTAGGGTTTGCTTATATATGTTCCACTAATCACTCTTTTAATCATGCTTAAGCCATTTGGTAAGTGGAATTAGCAAAATGAGGTGTATGTGTCATTTGGTTTTTCACCCTCATGCATGGGAATGCATGTGAACAGTGCACGAAATTTCCAATCCAATTTCACTTAAAATGCTATTTTGGAGCCAATGGTGGTGGTGAAATGTTCAAATGATGCACAAAATTTGAATTACATAATTTTCCTCCAAAAATCCAATGATTTACCAAATGCTCATGTGATGATATTTTGGGAAATGCAATGCATGATTTGGAATTTAGAGGTCAAAAGGAGAAGAATGCAAAAAGAGCCATCCAATTTGGAGCTTTGGTTTGAAAGTTATGCACATTTGAAGTCTAAACCACACTTTGTCAAGTTTGAACCATATCTCCTCAACCACACATGAGAAATCCATGATCTTGGACTTTTTGGAAATGGGAGAGAAAGATATTCAACTTTCATGTTGGACAAAATTTCATTTGAAGCTTTCTTGATGATGTAATCTTGACTTGAAGTTGGTCCAAAACCTTGCCATTTTTGGAAAGTTCAAATCACAGGTCACCTGCTATTTTTGGAAAGTCTTGATCTGACTTCAAATCCTTCAATGTTGATGTTTGAGATATCAAATGAGACTTGTTTACACATGAGTGAGGCATCTCTAACCATTCCCCACCTCCAAATCCATAGTTGAACTGACAGTTGACTTTTGTTGACTTTTTAGGGTTTCAGATGATTTGCACATGGACTGATGAGTCTGAGCTTTCAACACTTGGCCAAATCACTTCAAAATGATCCTTGGGTCACATGAACTCATTGTACCAACCCTAGGGCTTTGGTCTCATGGAAAATGCACTTGTTGCCTTGCACAGTTGAATCTTCTAACCAGTCTGACTGATGACATGATTGACTATGCAATGGTAATGCAATGTTAATGACCTAAAATGAAAATGTATATACAAATGGGAGGTGCAAATTTGAGGTTCTACACTCACCTGCAAGTTTGAAAATTTAAGGATGAAAGAAGATGAAAATATTCATGAATTTCATATGAATATCCTTGAAATTGCTAATGCCTCAGGAGCCCTGGGTGAAAAGATGTCAGATGAAAAACTAGTGAGGAAAATACTCAGGTCACTTCCTAAGAGATTTGCCATGAAAGTGACAATCATAGAAGAGTCTCAAGACATTTCCAAAATGAGAGTTGATGAGATAATTGGATCCCTCCAAACATTTGAGTTGGAAATGTGTGATAGATCTGAAAAGAAGGTCAAAAGCATAGCCTTCATGTCAAACACTGAAGAGAAAGAGGAAGAAAATGGTCAAGATACTGATGAAGATCTGGAAATTGATGTAGCATTACTGGGAAGACAGTTCAACAAACTTCTGAAAAAGATGGATGTATGGTCTAAGTCTAATGTCAAGAACATCTCATCTGACATCAGTAGGTCCAATAATGCTGGAAGAAGAACAAGATATGATGAAAAGTCCAAAGAAGGAAAAGGAGTTCAGTGCCATGAATATGATAGGTATGGACACATTAGAGATGAATGTGGGACCTACCTCAAGAAACAGAAGAAGAGTCTTGCTGCTACTTGGTCTAATGAAAGTGAAACAGAAGAGTCTGCAAATCTTGTGACTGCCTTGACTGGAAGATGGGGTTCTGATGAAGACTCAAGTGATGATGAAGTAACCTTTGATGAGTTAGCAGCTACCTACAGAAAGTTGTGTCATAGAAGTGAAGAAATGTGTCAACAAGTTGAAAGTCAGAAGAAAGTGATAACACAACTGGAGAATGAGAAGGAAGAACACTTGGAAACCATCTCTAAGTTGAAGACTGAAGCAGTGTTCTTGAATTCAAACTGGATGAGATGACAAAGTATGTCAGAATGCTAAACAATGGATCTGACACCTTAGACAAAATTCTCCAGACTGGACAAATGGCAGGAGACAAGTCTGGCCTTGGGTTCAATGAATCCAAACCTGAGTGTAGTCACACTGGAAGCAAACCAAAGATGCCACATCATATGTCACAACATCATAAGGGAAGACAACAGAAAGGAAAACATCAAAGATGGAGATGTCATTACTGTGGAAAATTTGGCCATATAAAACCATTATACTATAAGTTGTATGGCTATCCTAGTCCTTCTCATCATCAACCTAGACCCAAACACCACATACCTGTCAACAAAAAACAATGGGTTCCTAGGACTGGTGTTACTAACCTGATAACTCACACTTCCTTCAGAGTTTCAGCCAAAGAAGACTGGTATTTTGACAATGGGTGCTCCAGACACATGACTGGAAACAAAAACCTGCTAACTAACCTTCATCCTCATGCCACCAGTTATGTAACCTTTCCTGATGGAGCAAAGGGTGAAATCAAGGGGACTGGAAAGCTAAACTACCCTGGAGTCCCTAAACTTGACAATGTCCTACTTGTTAAGGGACTGACTGCAAACCTAATAAGCATCAGTCAACTATGTGACCAAGGTCTAACTATAAACTTCACAAAAACTGAATGTCTGATTACTAATAAAGAAAATGAAGTAATCATGAAAGGAGTCAGGTCTAAGGACAACTGTTATATGTGGAGTTCTCAAGAAACTGGTTATTCATCAATGTGTACTCTAGCCAAAGAAGAAGAAGTAAAGATATGGCATCAAAAATTGGGCCATCTGCATCTTAAAGGAATGAAGAGGATTATATCTGTTGAAGCTATCAAAGGAATTCCAAACTTGAAGATTAATGAAGGAAGAGTTTGTGGGGAGTGTCAGATTGGAAAACAGACAAAGATGTCACATCAGAAGCTCAAACATGACACCACTTCCAGAGTGCTGAAACTTCTCCATATGGACTTGATGGGACCCATGCAGGTGGAAAGTCTTGGTGGGAAGAAGTATGCTTATGTAGTGGTGGATGACTTCTCCAGATACACCTGGGTCAATTTTATAAGAGAAAGATCTGATGTATTTGAAGTCTTCAAAGATCTTTGTCTAAGACTTCAAAGAGAAAAAGAAAGACAGGTTATCAGAATCAGAAGTGATCATGGGAAAGAATTTGAGAACAACAAATTTGATGGATTATGTGCATCAGAAGGAATTAGTCATGAGTTCTCATCTCCCATTACTCCTCAGCAAAATGGTGTGGTAGAAAGGAAAAATAGAAGTCTCCAAGAATTATCCAGAGCTATGATTCATGCTAAGAAATTGCTCTACCACTTCTGGGCTGAAGCTATGAACACAACCTTCTATGTTCACAACAGAGTAACCTTGAAGAAAGGGACTCCTACTACTTTATATGAAGTCTGGAAATTCAATTAGAATTGGTACTTAGAAAATTTTCAATTATGTTTGATTTCTCAAACTTCCACCTCAAAATTCATCATTATCCAAGCTTAAAAGGGAAAAGTTTTCAACATGAGAGTTGTTCCCCTCGATGTCACCTTTCCAAAAAGTACAATATCAACTCATTTGGACAAGATTTGAATGAGTTACACATGGTTACTCTTCATGGTCACATTTGGATGGATCACATGATCATTTCTCAATTACAAATGCATGGCCTCATGTTAGACTTTTAGCATCATTCATGATCAATTTTGGACCTGATTACCTCATCTCATGGGCCTATCACATGCCCATGCAAGCATGCACTAACCTTTCCAATTTTTGCCAATTTTTTAAGTGTGTGAAAAGCAACGAAAGAACTCTATAAATACATGGCCTTGGTGTCCGGAATGGGGATCCTCTTGCATAAGCCCCGACCTACTTCTTCCCCAAACCCCATTGAAAGGATAATCTTGAAGATTTCTTTAGAAATTGAGTTAAATTCTCATTCTGTTTTGGAATTGAAACTCCAAGAGTCCAAGATTTTTAATCATCAATATCATCTCCTACAAGCTTCTAGAGTCAAGCCAAGCCAAATTGGAAGCAAGATCAAGCTGATTGGAAGCTCCCCGAAGGTGAGATTTCAGAAACTTTTCTTCTTCGATTCTCTCTCATTTCTCATCCATTTTGATTGATTGTTGATTTGCTGAAGTCTTACCAATGTAGGCAACAAGATTGAGTTGCTTTGAGGTCAAATCGAAGCAACTCAGTTCATGATCCTCAAAATTCAAATCCATGTATCTCTCAATATACTTGGAATTGGAGAAAATTGAGGCCAGATTCGAGCTCCTGAGCATTTTTTCTTTAAAATCATGTCCTTGTTTTTTTTATTTTAATGATGGTTGGTGGTCATCCAGTCCGGTGAGGTTCACCGGAGAAGATGACCGGAGCCCTAGCTCTGGTGGTGTGTTAGCATGTTCTCAACCCTTTGATCCATTCAAAACGTTTTAATCTCGTCCTTTGGTTTTGATTACCACTCCTGCAGCGCATTTGACTTGGTCTTTGGTGGACTGCACACGTGTGGCCATCAGATCTTCCACCTCAATTAATGAGGGAGATCTGATGACCCCTGATTTTCCATATTTTTTGATTTTCTATTTAATTGTGTTATTTTGTTTAATTCATAATAAATCTATTTTTAATCCAAAAAATATGGGACTTTCACCACAAATCTTTAAATATTTTTCTCTTCCATACTCTAATTTAAAATTATTTTTTGGATTGATTTTGGTATTTTTCATGAATTAAGTGTTTTTATGCATATTTTTAATTTTTTAAAAATACTTCTGACTTTTTAAAAATTATGAAATTTTTTGTCTAAGGTCTTTTGACCTTGTTTGACCTAAGATAAATCCCTTGGTTATTTATTTGGTGTTTTGAAGGGATTTGAGGTTTTGGCCAAATTAAAATGCATTTTAATTTATTTTAAATTGATTAAATGTTTGAAAATTATGTTGAGCCATTTTTGTTGTGATGTTTAACTTTCTGTTTGGGCCTTGGTCATGGTTGATTTAACTTTTGTTGGATCAAAACCATTGGATTTAGGGGATTGATGAGATGCACATTTCATCTCCCAAAATTAATGGATGGTTTTGATCAGATGAAGTTCCTCTCATGATCAATTTGTGTTTCTATCTCTCTTCCCCTCTTCATCTTCATCCCTATTTTTCCCCATTCCCTCATTTGACCAATGAAATCTCTAATGTCTAAATGCTAATTGATTCATCAATGACCTTGTGTCAGATGAATCAATACAAGTATGACTGAGATAGGTCCTTCCCATTTTCTTTTAGTGTGTGGTATGTTTTAGGAGTTTGGTTCCTTGTACCAAATCTCTAACATACATTAACACCTATATTGTTATGGGCCAACCTCAGATAGTTGTGACTTCTACATAAGTCCAATTACGATTGCTTAATATAGAGCTAAATTTGACCCTCAAGGCATATCATTCTAGTAAGTGAGACTGCAAGTCTCCCATTCTTCATGGCAATGTGTGGAGAGTTGACTTTTTTTCCTTTTATGAGAGCTTGTGTTATAGTTGTTGAATTATCCAAGTTGGAGCCCTTCTCATGGATGATGTATTGGTTCAAGGATCCATACTTGTGAATGAATGGTTAAGTGTTCTCCAAAGAATGACTTAATCAATCAAAACTCAACATTAACATATTGACTAACTATTAACCAACCCTTATTCATTATGCTTTTACTTTCAAGCCATTTAGTTTATGCAATTTAAGTTTCAGTCAATTATCATTCATTGCCATTTACATTTCATGCAACCTGTTTATGTTTCAGTCTTTTTCACTTTGCTTATTTGAGCCATATCTTGTGATTGCATATATTTGTTTGTGTATTGATTTTGCTTGTGGTCTTAGGACCTTAAAACACATCATAACAACAAAAACCCTAAAAAAAGTTTGTTGGACTGTTGGGACTTGATATGAACTTTTTGGACTTAGAACTAGGCAACATTCCCTGTGCTGAAGGACTTGGCCAATGCCAACATCTGAGACTGAGCTATTCTTGACAAGTGACTTTCATCTATTGAAAGACTTTGGTCTCTTTGCTTTATCTGCTATTTTGTCTTTATGCCTAATTGTTACTTTGTTATGATCTTTGTCTTATGTTTTGTTCTAAGTTGCTTAAGGATTATTTCATCTGATACTTGGGAAAATAATGAAGATTGCTAGTTGCAGCGGTAAATTCATGATCATCAAGCTATGGATAAGCTAGAGATCAAATAACAAGAGTCGCCACCACGCTTTTATTGTTTCCAAGGGAAAAGGGAAAAAGTACGAACAAAACCCAAAAGTAAGAAGTGTTCAAATCAAAACTAATAAAATGTCAGAGATTACAGGTAAGAGGGTTGGTTACTTAGAGGGAAGGTGTTAGCACCCAAAGTGTCAGAGGTACTCCCAGGGAGCCCTTTTTGTGTGCATATGTATTTGGTACAAAAATGATGTTTACAAATAAATAGAATGAGGGGTGAGAAAAGAATTCATTAATTATATTTTGTGTTTGGCAAGACCTTCGGTCTTATGCCTATGTACCAACATAAAAATGAGGGATAAAAACCTCGTAGTTCGTGATACAAATTTCAAAGTGGGTACATTTCTTTTAACAAAAATAAAGTTTGAAAGGCACAAAGGCCCCAAAATGATTTGAATGAGTTAGTTCTTTTTTTGGCTTTTTGAAAGTTTAGGTCAAGTATAGTTAAGTCTATTTACAATTTTAATTAGGAAAAGGAAGTTTGAAATTTCAATGGCATAAGGACAAAGTTTCTATCTTTTGCAAAGTGGTCAAAGTTTAGAACAAAATAAGTTCAAACAAAGAAGATTTTGAAAAAAAGAGGGAGAGATTTTGAAATTAAATAAATGAGGAGAAGATGAAGGGACTAATCCTATGTATAAAATTAAAAGTTAAGAGTTGAAAAGATCAGACCAAATGGGTAGCAACCCAATAGACAAGAGTGTTAATAAAAACCCAGAATTCCCTCTGACTTTTTAGAATCAAGCAACACACAAATGCACAATTATATTATCTTGAAGAGTAAAGACATCAAATAAAGATTGCCACATCCAAGATTTAGCCATTCCATGATCTTCTTCAAGATTTACCCATGTAGCAGATGAATTCCACAAGTCATAGGTTCAAAATAACAGCTTCACAATGATCATGTTGCAGATGAACTCAGAGGGATCTTGAATGATGTATGAGATGAAGTTTCAAATTGAGAGCACTTGGTTTCTCAATAAGTTGGCATTGGCCAAGTCCTTTAGCATAGGAATGTTGCCTAAGTTCTAAGTCCATTTGTCCAAGATCAAGCGAACAGTCCACACAAAAGTTTTTTTAGGGTTTTTGTTGTTATTATGTACATTAATGGTCAAAGACGACACAAACAAGCAAAGAATACACAAACAAGATATATCACACAATATGGTCCAAGTGGACAAAGTGAAAATTACATTAATATAAACAATTAGAATGATATGAACAGTGGCAAATGAATAAAAGGTAGAATTAAATGACATTAAAGTAAATGGCTTGAAATTAAAGGTTAGTTGTTACTAGGTTAGAAGTTAGTATTGTTTTGCTTTTGCTTTTCATTCTTAGACATTCTTTGGAGAACACTCAACCCACTTATCACAAGCATGGGTCCTTGAGCCAAGACATCTTCCAAAGGAAGGAAAAAAGGCCAAGTATCCACATAATACCATGAAAGAAGGGAGACTTACAATCTCACTAACTAGAATGATATGCCTTTTATGTCACAAATTTAGTGTTATGTTAAGAAATCGTAATTGGACTTATGTAGAAGTCATAACTATTTGAGGCCGGGCAATATGATTTTAGTGTTAATGCATGTTAGAGACATAGTATAATGGACTATGCTCATGAAACATACCACACACAAAAAGAATATGCAAAAGGTGTGGCCTAATCTCATCCATAATCATGTTAATTTTTCAATCAACTAGTTTTAGGACTTTGAGATATCATAGGCAAAATGAGATGAATGCATAAAGAGGGGGAATGAGATGAAGAGGGAGGGGAATAGATGAAAACTCAAATTGGTCAAAGGAGGACTTTTACCGAATTAATATCATTCATTCATTTTGGGAGATGGAATGTACATTCCATCAATCCCCTAAATCCAATGGTATTAACTTGACAAAGTCAAATCAACCTTGACCAAGGCCCAACAACAAGAGTCAAACTAAAACAAGTCATCACAATTGGTCAACAAAATTATTTGGCATTTATTCAAATTAAAAATACTAAAATAATACATTTAAATTAAATATGGTTTGTCAAATTCCTAAAACCTCATCAAAACACCAAATAAATGTCCATGAGATTTATCATAGGTCAAACAAGATCAAAGGACCTTGGAGAAAAAATTTCAGAATTTTTAAAGACTGGTTCACTCATCACCATCAACAAAATAAAAAATGAGGACATGATCTGAAAGAAAAAATTGAGTAAAGCACGAATCTGACCTCAACTTTAACTAACTCCACATATATAGAAAGACATGAAAAGTTGAATTTTGAGGTGTGTCAACTGAGTTGCTTCGATTTGACCTCTAAGCAACTCAATCTTCTTGCCTACATTTGTAGGAATTTAGACAACCAAATATCCAAGAGAATTGAGTAGAATTAAGAGAGAATCGAAGAGATGAAATTTTCTGAAAAATACCTTCAATGTAGGTCTGGATTCAACTGTTCTTGCTTTGGCTTGTGCTTGATCTTGCTCAGTATGCTTGTAGAAGTGGATTAGAATGCACAAAAGGTCTTGGATCCCTGGAGTTTTGAATCTTAAAACAATGAGAATTCAACTCAATTTCCAATGGAAATTCTCAGGATTATCCTCTCAAATGAAAGGGTTAGGGGTTTAGGATCAAAGTTGGTACGGATGTCTGTTGAATTCTGAGCATATGAAGCTCTATTTTTAGCTGGATCATGTGATATTTGCACCTTCCAAATGACTTTCCAAAGTTGGCAATGAGTGATGCATGGGTGCATGGACGTGTACAAGCCTAAGAAATCATTCCATTTGATCCATAATTGAGTGTGAGTAAGTCTGAAATCAACTTGGAATGCAAGGCAAATGTATATGGAAGCTTGAAGTTTGACCTTTGCCAAATGATGATATCATGTTCAAGCCATGTGCAGTCCTAGCAAGTCTTGTCCAAAATGGATGAAATTGGACTTTTTGAAAAGGTTAGACCAAGACGAACAAATTTCATGTTCAACATGCTTCCATTTGAAGCTTTTATCATGATGAATTTTGAGGTGGAAGTGTGGAAATTTCAACATATCAAAATTTTTCTAAGTGTCAAGCAATATATCTCAGTATTCCACCTTGCTTAACTTTTTATGTGAGCTTCAAAGTTGTATCTATTTCAAATACATTATAAATGGTCACCAATTTCATGTCATTTGGATTTGAAATGATAGAGTTATACATTTTTGAAAGTTTGGAAAAATCACTTGTTCAATGGTATAGGTCAAAAGTGACCTATAATGTAACCTCATATCACATGGTCATAAAAGTTGAATTAGCTCTCACCCCAAACATCAAAGTTGAAGTAGACATCTTTAATTTGAGTTTTCAACTTGGAAATCTTTCATCTCATAAAAATTGAGCAAGTTATTGCCTTGGGAAGTTGACTTTCAAATTAGGGTTTAGACAAAATGACCTACAATGTTTCAACATAGAAAATAATTTTCCAAGAAAAACTAGATCTAGGTCTCAACATGAAAGTTTTTTGGAATGTCATTTAGAGTAACGTTTCTCTTGGAATCATTTTCATATGGTGAAAATTGTAGGAGGTAGGGTCTAGGGAGACCCAGTTTTGATCAGATGAATTCATCTGGCCAACCACCATCATCCAACTTGCTAACCTTCAATTCTTTTGGCTTTCTTGGCTCATGATAGATCATATATGCATAAGATGATGAATTTTGAAGTGTACCTTGAGCTATTTGATCAAATGGTGAGATAGCTTGTTGGAGAAGTTACTTAAGATACTCAGTCAAACTAGGGTTTCCAAGGAAAATCACCCTCAAACTCTTGAAGAAAACTTGATCAAAATAAAATTTAGGAATCAATGGAACTCATATATGATGCTGATAACCATTCTTGGATGAATTCATGGTTGTGCTCTTTATCATGAGGGTCTCAAACCCTAGATATGAACTTGATGAATCAATGGAGATCATGCCCTACCTACAAAAGAGTTAGGCAAATGAAAAGACATATTTTTGGTATTTTGGTTAGTAAAATGATAAAATATAAGTATGATACAATCACATAGTGCTTGGTGATCTCTCCTAAAAACAAACCCAATGAAAGAGGGATAAGGAGGATGCCAAGGTATGATCCCAATGCTAATGCATATGATGAAATTGCATGAGGGATCTTAGGGTCAAAATTAGGGTCTTACAACTGCCACTCGTTAAGGACATTCTAAATGAGGAGGTGAAGGTTAAAATCTTCATGTCGACTCAGTAGAATGGGCTTAAATAACAACATATAGAAATAAATTTTGGGGAAACTGCCCCTCATGATGCATATGATATGAATGCAAAAGTAAATTCTTTATGGGGAAATATGGCCACAAAGGAAAAGAAATCAGAGAGACCGAAAGTCCGCAGGAGTATAATGCATTCCATAAGGAAACTCACTGGGGAGACAGAGACTCTGGGGGAAAAGGAGTTATGCGTAGGCCAGGCTACGACTTAAAACTACTGGGGGACTCGAGGAATTCCATACAAACATGGAAAGATTCAGCCGGGGAAACAACAACACCTACAGGGGATACGAGTAAGTCAGGATAAAATTGAAGTACTTGAATTATGTAGGGAAAAGCGATTTCACTCAGGAAATACGCGCTCAACTCAACTGAGGAAACAATAATCTTCAACACAGGAGGAGCAGAAATCTATTATCTACTACCTATTAATGGGTGAGGAGATAATTAAGATCTGACAGAGAGGACATCCGTCATCAATTAGGATGAACATATCAAGGATGACTCGCTGAGAACCCACAGGAGGGAGTATTCATTACTGATTACTGAGTAAGAATAGCCTTGCTGGGGAAAACTGTAGAAAATAGGATTTACAACTACCGGTTACTGGGCAGAAGACCGAAGATGAGAGTATTCGTCACCGGTTAAGGTGAACATATCAAGGATAAACTCAAAAGAGAAGAAAATCCGTCATCGGTTAAGATGAACATATCAAGGATACACTTGCCTGGGAAATGTCAAGGAGGATATCCGTCATCGATTAAGATGAACATATCAAGGATAAACCAACTTAACAAAAAGTAGGAATTACATCTATCGAATGCTGGATAGAAGATCAATCAAAGAGAAAATCTGTCACCGGTTAGGATGAACATATCAAGGATAGAATCTGAGAGGAGAGAAAATAGGAATTACATCTTTCAGTTACTGGATAGAATACCAAGAGAGAGAATCCGTCACTGGTTAAAGTGAACATATCAAGGATTAACTCTGCGAGGGGAACAAAAGTAGGATTTATAACTACCGGTTACTGGGTAGAAGACCGCAAAGAGAAGGAAACCCGTCGTCGGTTAAGATGAACATATCAAGGATTAACTCTCTGGGGAACAAAAATAGGGATTACAACTACCTTTTTACTGGGTAGAACACCAAAGGTGAGAGTATCCATCATCGGTTAGGATGACCATATCAAGGATAGACTCAGGGAGGGGAGAGAAATATATCCGTCATCGGTTATGATGAACATATCAAAGATACACTTTCTGGGGAATAGATCCATTGGGGACTCTATTGTTGGGAAAACTGGATTGCTTTTTCCGGGTATTGGGCAATAAGTAACAAATTGCAAACTAAGAAGAATATTGCCAGTTACTGGGTAATAGACTCTTAGGAGACTCAAAGCATATATCTAGGCATGATATAGAAAGAAACAATCAATCAAGACTCAACCCAATGAGGACATAACTCAAGGGGAGTGATTCCATCCAGATAAACAACTGGAAAGGAAACTGAAATAATAGTCATCCACGAGGAAACAAACTCAGTGGGGAAGAGGAGAAAGGTTAAAGTATTTCTGCCTAAGGGGCTAACACTCTATAATTGAGGGAGGAAAGACACCGAAATTTGTATGGGGATAAAGTACCGTCATACAGAGAATGAGAATCTCAAACCAACAAGATATGAAAACAATCACAAAGGATACAAAGGTGTCGCAAAGAATTTGAATCATCGGTATAATCCCCGGTCAATCCACAAAAAGAGGGAGACAACTGCTGGAGAACAGAGAAATCACAAACCAGAGGCTTAAATCCTAGCCGAGGGAGGAGATCTTCTGAGGAGAGGAGAAGTTATCGAGCTTTCAAGGATTTTTAGGTCAACACCATATTAAATGGGAGACAACCATGCAGAAGATAAACACAAATAGTTGCTCAGAAACCTGGGAGCGAGTCGGATGGCGACTGGTGGGGAAGCCAATGCGACCTACTGGGGAAAAGATCTTACTCTACTGAAGATCAACCCTGTTGGGGAAACCAGAAACACTGTCGGTAAATTAACACGCCGCAAGATACTGAATCAACCAACTAAGCGGGGAAAAAGGATCGGAACTATACTAGGGGATAAATACTCCGCAAGGGGACCAGAACAACACAAACGACTAGGGATACCCGAAGGGTTAACTGCTTGGGGAACCTCTGATGTTTTTCACTTAAGGACTTGCTACTCTTCGAAGTGTTGTTGATACTTCTTTTTAATTGCTTTGAAAAATTCTTGCTTTTATATATTTTAAGAAAAAGATTTTGATTAAAATTTCAAAATTTCAAAATGATCATAATAAAATTTAAACTATTGGCTGAAGTAAATAAGAGTAGAAACAATTGGATAAAAACTCAACTTTATTTAATGGGATGGTAGTCTGTAAATGACAAGACTCCATAGATATTTACAAAGTTGAAAATGGTAATTTACATGGAAAAGGGCTACATTGAATACAAATGATCCTTAATCCTTCTACCAACTTTTGATATCCACTGTGCTCTTGACCGCTAATGGGATGATGAATCGATGTCAACCCTTGTGCTCAACAAAGTCTCCAAAATTGGATGATCAATAGACTGCAGTTACTTGCCATAATCCCTAATTTTTGCATAAGTTTCCCCAAGGTGGGGTACTCAACTTATCAAGATTTTTTTTATGTCTCAAATTTTTGCCTGGATCGCCCTTTCGAGTTTTCAATCCACCGAGACACTCATTCTTGCCTAAGCCGCCCTTTCAGGTTTTCAACTTAGCGAGTTGTTCTTTTCTTTTTAGGCGAAGTATTTCTTGACTGCATCTGCGTTCACAGGACGAGTGAAGTCTTCACCATCCATAGTTGTAAGAATCAAAGCACCGCCTGAAAAGGCTTTCTTAACAACATATGGGCCTTCATAATTGGGAGTCCATTTTCCCCTAGAATCTGGTTTAAACGAAAAAATCTTCTTGAGCACAAGGTCACCTTCTCTTAACACACGAGGTCTGACCTTCTTATCAAAATCTTTCTTCATCCTTTGCTTATATAGCTAACCATGGCACATGGAAGTTAATCTCTTTTCTTCAATTAAATTCAACTGGTCAAACGTAGTCTGACACCATTCAGCCTCAATTAACTTGGCTTCCATGAGCACACGCAATGAAGGAATCTCAACTTCTACGGGAAGCACTGCTTCCATACCATACACAAGTGAGAAAGGGGTTGCCCCTGTTGAAGTGCAGACAGATGTACGATATCCATGAAAATCAAAAGGGAGAGTCTCATGCCAATCCTTGTATGTTACAACCATCTTCTGAATAATCTTCTTAATGTTCTTGTTCGCAGCTTCAACAACCCCATTCATCTTGGGTCTGTAGGGAGAAGAAATATGATGTGCAATCTTGAAGTCTTTACAAAGAGCTTCCACCATATTGTTATTCAAGTTCGATTCATTATCAGTAATGATCTTACTTGGCACACCATAACGACATATGATCTGATTTTTGATAAACCTTACAACAACTTGCTTAGTTACATTTGCATACGATGCCGCTTCAACCCATTTGGTGAAGTAGTCAATTGCCAACAAAATGAAACGATGTCTATTCGAAGCTTTGGGTTCAATCATCCCAATCATATCAATTCCCCACATGGAGAAAGGCCATGGGGAAAAGATAACATTCAATCCATTCTTAGTGAGGAACACTATGAGTCTCTCATACCAAGCCCTGGGAGCTTGTTCCAAACCATAGAGGGCTTTCCTCAACTTGTACACATGCTTTGGGAGATTTGGATCTGTGAATCCTTTAGGTTGTTCAACATATACTTCCTCATTTAAGTAGCCATTCAAGGAGGCACTTTTTACATCCATTTGGAACAGTTTGAACTTCAGAATACATGCCACTCCAAGCAATAGTCTAATGGACTAAAGGTGAGCTAGAGGAGAAAATGTTTCATCAAAATCCACTCCTTCAACTTGAGTATATCCTTGTGCTACTAATCTTGCTTTGTTTTTAGTAGCCACCCCTTGTTCATCAGATTTATTCTTATACACCCACTTTGTACCTATGACATTTATTCCTTCAGGTCTTGGAACTAGTTCCCATACTTCATTCCTCTTGAATTGACCTAACTCCTTCTGCATGGCATTGATCCAGAACTCATCAGTCAAGGCTTCCTTGACATTTCTAGGATCAATCTTAGACACAAAGCATCCATGTGAGATCACTTCCCTTGATCTAGTTGTGACCCCTTTATTTGGGTCTCCTATAATGAGATCTTTGGGATGATCCTTCTGAATTCTGATGGAGGGTCCCTTGTTGATTTTGTCATCTTCAGGTTCAACTTGAGGAGGTTCACTCTCATTATTTTTGTCAGAGAAATCAACTGGGGGATCATTTGGAGATGTCTCAACATCGTCTGTGACATCAGTCTGTTGATCATCAACCACAACATTGATAGATTCCATCATTACTTTTGTTCTAGAATTAAAGACTCTATATGCTCTGCTGTTTGTTGAGTAGCCTAGAAACATTCCTTCATTACTTTTGGGATCCATCTTCCTTCTTTGTTCATGATCAGTCAAAATATAACATTTACTACCAAACACATGCAAGTATTTGACTGTAGGTCTTCTCCCTTTCCAGACTTCCTTTATGATGTTGTGACATATGATGTGACATCTCTGGTTTTCTACCAGTATGACTGCACTTAGGTTTGGATTTAAGTTTGCTACTAGTGTGACTGCACTCAGGTTTAGATTCATTGAACCCAATGCCAGACTTGTCTCCTGCCATTTGTCCAATTTGGATAATTTTGTCTAAGGTGTCAGTTCCATTGTTTAGCATTCTGACATACTTTATCATCTCATCAAGTTTAGAATTCAAGAATACTGCTTCAGTTTTTAACTTAGAGATGGTTTCCAAATGTTTTGCCTTCTCATTCTCCAGCTGTGCTATCACCTTCTTCTGACTTTCAACTTGTTGACACGCTTCTTTACTTCTATGACACAACTTTCTGTAGGTAGTGGCTAACTCATCAAAGGTCACTTCATCATCACTTGAGTCTTCATCAGACCCCCATCTTCCAGTCAAGGCAGTCACAAGATTTGCAGACTATTTTGTTTCACTTTCATCAGACCAAGTAGCAGCAAGACTTTTCTTCTGTTTCTTGAGGTAGGTTCCACATTCAGTTCTAATGTGTCCATACCCATCACATTCATGGCACTGAAATCCTTTCCCTTCTTTGGGCTTTTCATCTGATCTTGTTCTTCTTCCAGCATTGTTTGATTTACTGATGTCAGATGAGATATTCTTGACATTAGCCTTAGACCTTACATCCATCTTTTTCAGAATTATGTTGAACTGTCTTCCCAGCAATGCCACATCATTTTCCAGATCTTCATCAATATCTTGACCACTTTCCTCATCTTTCTCCTCAGTGTTTGACATGAAGGCTATGCTTTTGACTTTCTTTTCAGGTCCATCACACATTCCCATCTCAAATGTTCGTAGGGATCCAATTAGCTCATCAACTCTCATATTGGAAATATCTTGAGACTCCTCTATGGCTGTCACTTTCATGGAAAATCTCTTAGGGAGTGACCTGAGTATTTTCCTCCCTAGTTTTTCATCTGACATCTTCTCACCCAGGGCTCCTGAGGCATTAGAAATTTCAAGTATATTCATATGAAATTCATGAATATTTTCATCTTCTTTCATCCTTAAATTTTCAAACTTGGTAGTGAGCAGCTGCAGCCTAGACATCTTTACTCTAGATGTGCCTTCATGAATGGTTTTGAGAATGTTCCAAGCATCTTTAGCCACCTCACAGTTGTTTACCAATCTGAAGATATTCTTCTCTACTCCATTGAATATAGCATTCAATTCTTTAGAGTTCCCAAGGGCTAGATCATCCTCCTCCTTGGTCCATTGTTCCTTAACCTTCTTATCAGTTGTAGCTTTTCCATCCTTAGTAATAACTGGATGTTCCCAACCTGTTAAAACAACCTTTCAAACCTTATTATCCAAATATTTTAGGAAGGCTGCCATTCGAGGTTTCCAATAGTCATAGTTGGATCCATCCAAAATAGGTGGTCTGTGAACAGATCCTCCATCTCTCTCCATAGTACCAGAAAGTAACGTCCCTAGATCTCACCCAGAACCAGAGCAGGATGCCTGCTCTTATACCAATTGAAATTCAGGTATCAGATATGAAATGTTGAAGGTAATGTCACGACACTAATATCTGAACAATACAAACAGGATAAAAGATAAAGAACAGTAATGTAAGAGACACAAGCAATTGTTAACCCAGTTCGGTGCAAATTCACCTACATCTGGGGGCTACCAAGCCAGGAAGGAAATCCACTAAACAGAATCAGTTCAAAGACTCTCAGTAAACAACTTCAAGTTACAGTCTTTTCACCTAATCTCTACCTGTGTGACTTCTACCTAAGAACTCTTAGATATGAGATCCTACTCACTCCCCCTCAATCACAACAGTGATATAAAACAAGAATTACAACGGAAAGAAGACACTCTTCAAAGACACATACTTGATTTGACTTAAAAGCTTCAATCAAGTAAACACACACTCATGCTTCAAAGCTTAGAGTGACAAATTACAACTCAAAAATCATACCAATTCAATCATCTATGGATGAATTGAATGGCCTACAATTCACACGACCACACAAGACTAAAACCCTTATTCTCTCTCAATATTTCGTTTGTTATTTCTTGTGTATAAAATCAGGTTTTCCATGTCCTTTTTATAGAAGCATTTGGCTGGGCTTGGACATCATAAAACCCTAAAACTATTTTCCATTCATATCTTCTCATGACAGTTGATTATATCTCTTTGTTAAATAAGTCAATCTAGTTGTAATTACTGATTGATAGCATGTTCAATCATCTCATCAATCATACACAGATTTGCATTAAAAACGCAATCACATAATACATAACATTCAGACTGAATGTTCTGTATACATATGTCATGACATCGGGTCTGACATCTCAATAAAATCCTGCATAATCACATTTTAAACATCCTGCAGGTACATGTTATCATATGTCAAGACAACACATGTGGCAACTTGTGAACACTCTAGGTTTTACCAAAATTGCTGCCAACACTTAGAACCAATAAACAGAGTATGTGTTAGCTTGCTTTCATCTTGCGCAATTTCGTATGTTTGGATGTCGTTGATTTGTTCTCATAATCCACTTTGGAGAGTTTGTGTTGTGTTGGAGTCGTTTTCAATTCTCATGATAAGACTCCATATTTAGTTTACAGTATTGTTGATATACTTTTTATGCTGCGAGAATAAGCTTCGTCCTTTTCTCTAAAGACCCGACGATCATTGTGAGTAAAGAAGGAGAGATTTAGAGGAATATGAAAACGTTTAAGCCTTTTCCTATTAACTGGTTTTTTTATTGATTTTTTAACGTGAGTAAAGAGAGGATTGATGAGGAATCTCTCCTTACACACTGCTCGAGGACTGAAGTCGCACGAATCCCATCGGTCAATTATTACGGCCTCGTTTTTTCCACCCTTTTGTGGTCGTTGGAATCAAGAGAAATTGTTTCCTCTTCTTCGTAAGTTCCTTGGGGAAGGGGAAGGGATTTTGGTTCAGACCCAAGTGGTTTCCCAATTGGACCGGGGCAGATTTCACCCCATGGATCTCCTAGGGTCCGACTCATTAAGTAGGCACTGCTGTTTCTGCGCCCTAGTGGGCCTCGTGGGCATTCAGGGCCCGTTTAAGTCTTTATGCTGTGTTGATCCAACTTTTTTTTTAGGCTTGAGATTTAACCCTTTTTAAAAGCAAAAACATGATTTTTATTTTATTGATTAGAACTTCATTGCTCCAATTACTTAACATTAATTATGTAGTTTAGTATTATTTAAACCAAAATATGTTGAATTACCACCATGGATGAGTTAATGTAACTTAGACAAATTTTGCAGGTGGATGAGCTCATTGGTTCTCTCCAAACCTTTGAAATGGGCTTATGTGAGGATGCTGAAAAGAAGAACAAAAGCATAGCTTTTGTATCAAATACTGAAGAGAATTCAGAAGAAGGAAAGATTTGAGGAAATGAAAGCATTTCAGAAGCCATAGCCATGCTTGGAAGACAGTTCAATAAGTTCATAAAGAAGGTTGATCAACAGGGTAGACCTAATGTCAAGAACTCTTCATATGACATCAGTAGAAAGTCAAAATATGAAGAAAAGGTCACTCAAGGCAAGGGAATCCAGTGTCATGGATGTGAAGGGTATGGTCATATTAAAGCTGAATGCCCTACCTTTCTCAAGATGCAAAAGAAAGGGCTATCTGTCACCTGGTCAGAAGAAGACTCTGAGAGTGAATCTGAAGGAGAATCTGCCAAACATGTCACTGCTCTGACCAGTGTCTGTGCCTCAGATGATGACTCAAGCGGAGATGAGCTTACTTTGATGAACTTGCTGCTTCATATAAAGAACTATGTGTTAAAAGTGCAAAAGTGTATATCCAAGGAGAAAAGCAGAAGAAACTCATCAAAGAGCTGGAAGCTGAGAAACAGAAGCAGCTGAAAGTCATAGATGGTCTGAATGGTGAGATATCTTTGCTGACATCTAAGCTAGATCAAATGACTAAATCCATCAGAATGTTGAATAAAGGAACTGACACCTTGGAAGAGATTCTAAAGGTGGGACAGAAGTCAGGAACCATGTCTGGTTTAGGCTTTGTTAAGAAATCTTCAACTGAACTCAAAAGATCAAAGGCTGAAGTTTAGAAATTCAAGCAGAAGTCTCAACCGATGTCTCAACATCAGGGAACCAGAATGAGTAATCATCAGAAGAAGAAATTTCAGAGATGGAGATGTCATTACTGTGGTAGATTTGGTCACATAAAACCCTTATGCTACAGGCTGCATGGTTATCCTAACCAAGCCACTCAAGTCAGACCTAAGCAGAAGGCTTCTAAACATAATGCCCCCATTAAGAAACAAAAATGGGCTGTGAATCAGACATCTCAAGTCAGACCTAAGCAGCAGGCATCTAAGCTTAATCTCCGCAGTGAGAATCAACAATGTGTTGCTAAACTAGCTCACACATCTCCAAGGGCATCTACCAGACAAGACTGGTACTTTGATAGTGGCTGCTCAAGACATATGACTGGGATGAGCAACCTATTGGTGGATCTACAACCGCATGCCACCAGGTATGTGACATTTGGTGATGGAGCTAAAGGAGAAGTCAAGGGTGTTAGTAAGCTGGATTGTCCTGAAGTTCCAAAACTGAGTAATATGCTGTTAGTAAAAGGACTAACTGCTAATCTCATCAGCATAAGCCAGCTATGTGACCAAGGATTCAATCTGAAATTCACTAGGGGAGGATGTGTGGTGTTGAATGGTTGCAATCAGGAAGTGATGAGAGGAGCCAGATCCAAAGATAACTGTTATCTATGGGAATCTAAAGACTCACTCTACTCCTCCAAGTGCCCCTTAGTCAAGGGAGAGCAGGAAGTGAAGCTGGGACATGGAAGACTTGGACAACTTCATTTAAAAGGAATGAAGAAGATCATATCCAAGGGAGCAATTAGAGGAATCCCAAATCTGCCTATGGATAAAAGAACAGACTGTCGAAAACGTCTGATTGAAAGCTGTGAGGCATTGTCACCTATTGGTCATTGTAAGACCCCAATTTTGTCCCTAAGATCCCTCATGGCATCATATCATAACATTGCATAGCCTCAAGGATCATTGGACACCTTGCTTCCTTCCCTGTGGGTGGGATCTTTTTGAGAGTGGTTCTAGATCACCAGGAATTGTTTGCATTGTATATCATTGCTTTTCTTGTTTAATCACTAATCAAAAGCATCAAAAATATGTCATCTAACATTTGTTTTGCAGTCTAAGCAGTCGTCAAGCCAGGCAATTCAAGGTTTTCCTTTGAGCAAGAGCAGATGGTATTTTCTTGGTATGAGGACCACATGTCATCATCTTTAGCTTATGTGAGCTAGAGGTTCATTTTGGAGCAAATTCCCCAAGTGGTTGAGGCCCAAGTTCATCAGGCAATTTCAGGTCATCTGAGGCCCAATGCAAGTCAACTGAAGGCTTTGAGTGTGAGAATTGAATTTCTTCATCCCATTCATGTTCAAACAAGGCTTATTCATCATGTCAAACCTCTACTTTGAAGAATTTGAAGCCAGTGCAAAAGTTTCCCAAAATGGAAAGTGACATGTAATTTCAAGTTTCCAAAAATGGCAAGTTTTTGGACCAACTTCAACTTGACTTTCCAACATCAAAGAAGCTTCAAATGAATTTTTGTCCAACATGAAAGTTGAAGATCTTTCTCTCCCATTTCCAAAAAGTCCAAGATCATGAGCATCTGATGAATGGTTGAGGAGATATGATCCAATCATTGCAAAGTGTGCATGGAACTTCAACAAGCCATAACTTTTGATCCAAAACTCCAATTTGAGTGCCTCTTTTTGCATATTGCTCCTCATGACATATAATTTTCAAATCCATCATTACATTGCATGAAATTTCATCACATGATCAAATTCCCATTCATGAACATTTTGGAGGGAAATTTGGAAATTTGAATTTGGTGCATCATATGAACAAAATACCATTACCAACATGTGCATGAGATGATTTTAAATGATTTTGAGCATCCGTACAGCACTGTTCACGTCCAAATTTGCATCGCACCTCACATTTTCCAATTTTGGTCATACACCTCATTTTCACTAATCATAATTAACTCATGCTTAATTCTGATTTGGATGTGATTAAGAGACCATATATAAACCAAATCATAACAGAATTTCACAGTTTTGAACATTCTAGATCCAAAATTTCTCTTCCCTCCAAATTTTTCTCTCAATTGAAACTTGAAATTTTTCCATATAGCATCTGAATTTTATTGGATATTCTTGTTCTCTGATCATCATTAAGTGCAGATCAAGCTCTTGATTAAAGAATTCGAGCCAGAATCAAGTTGTGCAAGCTCAAGAACATGAAGATGGAAGTTGAAATTTGATCAAGATCCAAGCAGTTCCAAGCCTCAATTTATACTTCAAGCTTCATAACATCAATATAGGAGTGAATCTGGAGATTGCTAGGCCTTGAATCGCTTGTTTCCATTAACTGCTCATCAAGAGGTGTGAAATTCGAACCTCTTAATTCTCCTTTTTATGTGCATAGACTTGTAGATCTTTGAATGCTGATCACGCTGATATAAAATTCATGAAATTTGGTTGAGAATTGACTGAGTTATGATGAGTTGAAAGTTTGTATGCATAAATGTTTCTCTTCGATTTGCACTGGTTATGAAGAATTATTGTGAATTGATGCTGGATTCGTGATGTACATGTCATGAGCTTTCGTTTGATATAAATTTTGCATGAATCTGGAAAAAAAATTGAGCGTGGCTACTGTAGCGCCACCGTCTTCATGAAGAAGATGGTGGAAACAACCGTCCTTGCACTGTAGCGCCACCGTAGCTAGGGTTTGCTGGTTCAGCTCTGCATTTGTACTGTAGAAGCGCCCGTTACTTTCCAAACCTGCGTTCGATTCCTTCCTCTGGCGTTTGTTTGTTTAATTCTTTTCTTGCTGGCACTTGCGTGTGCGCTCCGTTGGCACATCCATTGGCCTAGGTCCCTTGACCGCGTCCACGCGTGCTCTGACCACGCTGACTGGACGCCACCTCAATTAATAAAACTACAGCGTTTTGGCCATACACACTTCGATTCCTGGCTGATGAAAATTTGGATTTTATTTTGGTTCAGCGCTTGATTTTTGCCATACACAGTTCGATTCCAGCTTCCAGCATTTTTCAAATTTACTTCATATTTTTCCATTTCCCTCCATATTATCATGTGCATGATTCATCATTTATTCATATTTTCTTCCAACTTCAAAAAATCATAACAAATTGAAAATGAATCCAAATCATCTCCAATTTTTTGCTACTTGTTCATATGGTTGTCTATTATTTTGTGATGATGATTTCATGATTTTATCACTTCTGGAATTTAAATTGTGTTGGATTATTTGGACATATATACAAATGTGACATGCTTCATTCATTCTATTGTGAAATGCTCATACATTGGCCAATTGATTTGAAATTTGGTATGCTGATTCCCAACATGTTGTATGAGTTTTTAGGCTTGGTTGTGCATTTTTAGCATTTTTCATCTCTGTTTTAGACACATGAATGTATGGTGTGACAATGTGTGTCACACAATTTGATGTCATACTTGTGCATTTTCATTTCTAGGTCAATTGAGCTCTGTTGATTCTAATTTTTGGCATGGTGATTGTGTTTGACATGTTGTGTACACATAAAAAATTTCATGATTGTTTGATTCATTTCTGTTTTAATATGGAATTTTCATTCTTGATGACCAATTGTGTGCTTTGTAATTGCCTTTGCCATATCTTGCTCATGTAATGACTTTGCTTGATGCTTTAGACTTGGCCCTTTTTAGGACATGTTCTTACTTGATTAAATGAGCTTCATGTTGAATATTGGTTGCTATTTTGACTTTTTGCTTTGCTTTTGACCCTAGTCTTTGGACTAGTGGTTTGTACTCACTTTTTGAGCTTTGCATTTCAGGTTCAAGCAATTAGCTCTAATGATTGATGTGATCTCATTACTTGAGATGCAAGTTACCTTGGTTAACTAACCTTGCTGTTTTGTAGGTCATTTGAATGATGAAACAATTTGAGTTGCTTGCACTTTGTACTTTGCTTGGTGTAACACTGTTGATTGGTTTTGTCTGTTTTCTGTTTATCTGTCTGGGTTACTAATTGACTAGCCTTTTGTACAGGTACTTTAGCCACTTTAGCTCATTATTTGAGCTTTGCTTTGCTTGTGGTTGGCATACCACTTAGGTAATCTCTCTAACTCCATGTAGTCTAGAAGCCCTGTCGTTTCTGTTTGGCAGGCATTTGGCTGAAGTCCTCCTTAAGAGGCAATGTCTGTGGTTGTTTATATTTGTGCCATGTACTTCAAGTCCTCCTAAGTGAAGAGGCAATTGGCAGATAGAAGGGATTTGAAATCAATCCTCTGCTATTCAGTTGAGTCTTTCACTTTGCTCGCACTACGTGCTGATGCATTTGAATAAACACCCAAAATCTTGTATATAGAGTCAGTCATTGTGGAATAGAGTTCCTCATTCTGGACTCCCACACCTTGTTTGATTCAAGCTCACCCCGACCAGGGTTAAAAGCTATGAGGTCTAATCCTCATTTCCCATTTCATCTGCACACCCTGATGGTCAATGTCAGTGGTTAAGAGCCTCACCACCCATAACAGTACCGGCTTGTTTGTCGAGGTTGATATGACCCCTTGACTAAAGCCTAGCTTTGATTGAGCCTCTTGCTTGTGTATAGAGTGTGCTAATTCATTGCTGTGATTGCTTGTGTTTGCTTTGCATATTGTTTGGCATATTGTCTTTGCATTTGTTATTTGCTTTGTTTGAGGAGTCAGATGTAAGACCATTGATTGGCTATCTGTTTCCTGTTCCCTTTGGGGAGTTGGATATAAGACCATTTATTGGCACTCCATTTCCTGTTTTGTTTCTTTTGCGGAGTCGGATGTAAGACCATTGATTGGCTATCTGTTTCCTATCTTGTTTTCTTTTGTGGAGTCAGACATAAGACCATTGGTTGGCTATCTGTTTCCCATGTTGCTTTGCGGAGTTGGACGTAAGACCATTTATTGGCATTCCGTTTCTCATTTGTTTTCGGAGTTGGACGTAAGACCATTTATTGGCAATCCATTTCTAGTTTTGTTGCTCCTGTGACCTTTGCTTATTTGCTTATTGCTTTATTGCCTAATTCCAAAGGATGGTAATTACTTGGATCATCTACATATGATCTCAAGAGAGGAACTCCTAATGAAGTTTTTCTCCTCATCCCCACCTTTTGTTTCCTTACAACCTCCACTTGCATTTTAACCCAAACCAGAAAACTTTTGTGCAAACATTTTGACTTGTTTCAAAACTAGAAACCTAGGCCTTAGGCCTTTGATTTTCAAACTTCATTTTCACAATACTTCTCTTGAATTGAACTTAATGCTAACTTTGACCATCCTTGTGAATACTTCTAATTGGTTAATTCCACTCACTCAATTGCTTTTGTGGCTCCTGTCCACTCCTTAATCAAATTTTCATGCATTAGCCATAGATCTGAATTATCTTAGTGGTTGATGTAAATCTCACCTCATCCTTAGTGATCGAATCGTAAGTCTTCCCTACTGATAACAGGGTTAACCCCTCTAGTATGTCGAAGCTATTCTCACATGGCGGATTGTTGACTCAGGTCGAGTGTTCTCCCTTTGATAATGAAAGACCTTAGGGATTTTGTTTAAAATCAACCCACATATTTTTTTGGAAATCTTTTAGCCGAACTACGGCGTTTTGATCCTTATCTTTCATGAAAAGGTACGTAGGCAATGGGTTCATCCATCCAAACACAAAAATAACTAATTTGTACATTCTTTTCTCATCTCTTTAATCAATGTTTGCACAAAAATATTTCATAAACAAATAATAATACAACAGTTGTGAAAAGAGGTTCCCTAGGAGTACCTAGGATGTTGTGGGTGCCTAACACCTTCCCATGACATAATTACCCCCTTACCCAGATCTGTGTACCCTTTTTATTAGTTTTCTGTGCAAAACTTCTTAGGCTTTTGTTCGCTTTCTAGCCATTCCTTTGGATAAATAGAAGTGCGGTGGCGACTCTATCTTTGTATGCTTTGCATTTGATTTAGTCAATAAATCTAAAAGTGACAAATACACCGTTACAGAAAAGTGGCGACTCTACTTTTCACACTTGTTGTGTTATATTGTTTATGACATATTTTTGGTGCAATTTGGGATTACTGTATTGATTGTAATGTTTGAATTGCTTGATATATCAATTGCTTGCATTGCTTTGGTGATCTCTGTGAGATGAGTTCTATACCCGAACTCGAGTGCACCTTAGGATAGGAGAATGGCGTAGTCTCATCGACTTGTGTGGAGTTATTCCTTAGCAAGTTGACTTGCGAGTCCATTCACTTGGTGGAGGTCATGTTGGATTAATGATGTCACACAAGTCATTTGTGGTTAGGCATTATTCTTCCGATATGTGCCGTAGAAGCCAAGGACCTTAGTTTACCAAGCCCATCTTGGCCTATTTTTAGGACGTAGTGCGGAGGTCGTTCAAATGTCAGATTTGATGCGATTGTTACGCGATACTACACTCATAAGAGTCTCTCTTGAGAATATTTTTGGAATACGAGTATTCGTTCCTCCGAAAATATTCGAAAGATGGGATGATGACTATGGGAACCTCTGGTAGAACATGTTCGGCAGGTTTAAACCCTAGTACACTCCCGTTGGGTGGTTCTTAACCGAGACTCCATGCTCGTGACTCACACCAAACCCGTGATTCATGGTTGATCCGTTCAACTATCGTTAATATCAATGGAACTTGGGTGTTGATAAGGTGAAAACCCTAATCCACCAAAATGGATGATTGATATTAAGGATAATACGAGCTATCCCATGACCTTTGTCTGGTGTGCTTTGCTTGATCCTTGAGTGTGATTGTTGCATTCATGCATTCGTGCATTCATCTGCATCCATATCAACAGATAACAAGAAAATTTTCAAGGAACTTAAGGGGTTTATTTGCAAAATTCTCAGATATGGAAAGACAAAAAAGGCATACGAAGAAGTACAGCTTCAGACAGCCAGATCTGAAAGAGTTAAGGAATCTGACATCCTATGTATTAGATCCCTTGGGTTTCAAAGCTCGTTATGGGAAGCTTCTGCCTCTTCTGACTACTCAGGTTGACGAAGGGTTGATGGGTACTTTGGTGCAGTTCTATGATCCTCTGTATCACTGCTTCACTTTTCCAGACTTTCAGTTGTTGCCTACCCTTGAGGAGTATGCTCATCTTGTGGGTATTCCGATTCTGGATCAGTTGTCGTTCAGTGGCTTGGAAAGTATTCCTACTTCTCAAGAGATAGCTGACATGTTGCACATAGATGAATCCTTGGTTAAAGCTCATATGACTGCCAAAGGTGGAATTCAAGGTCTTCCTTCTGATTTCCTCATCGCTCAAGCTACCGTTTATGGGAATGAGTGAGGATGCCTTTGAAGCCATATTCGTGCTTCTCATCTATGGATTGGTATTGTTCCCCAACATCGACAAATTTGTGGATATGAACGCTATTAGGATCTTCTCTATTCTTAATCTCGTTCCGACTCTGTTAGGTGATACCTATTTCTCTTTGCATCTGAGGAATGCAAAGGGTGGTGGCGCTATTGTGTGATGTTTACCTCTGTTGTATAAGTGGTTTATTTCTCACTTACCTCAGACGGTCGCTTTCAAGGAGAACAAGGGATGTCTACGGTGGTCTACGAGACTCATGTCTCTCACTAATGACGATATCTCTTGGTATGATCGAGCATATGACACTGTCCAGATTATTGATTCTTGTGGTGAATTCTCCAATGTTCCTCTTCTTGGTACATGTGGTGGGATTAGCTACAACCCTATCTTAGCACGACGTCAGCTTGGGTTCCCCCTAAAAGATAAACCTAATAACATTCTGTTAGAAGGTGTGTTCTTTCAGGAGGGTAAAGATCCCCAAGGCTTGAAAGCAAGGATGGTTCGCGCTTGGCGCAAGATTCACAAGAAGGGTAGAAGTGAGTTGGGTCCGAAGAACTGCATTGCTTTGGAGCCATATACTACTTGGGTGAGGAAGAGAGCATCTGAGTATCTCATGCCTTATGAATATCCGAGACCTACACCTTTGGTTGTGGTTGGGCCTTCAACCCTCCCTAACCAAGGCGTAGAGGAATTGAAAGACGAAGACCTTTCACGTGCCTGGATCCGTGAAAGAGAAGAATTGCTTCAACAACTTAAGGAGAAGGATGCTCTGATCGAGTTCCTCGAGCATCAGGTCATTGATGATCCGGATGATGCCTGGACTTCTCTACTTCCTCAGTCTTCCAAGTTCTGGAAAAGGAGGTGTGACAGACTCGCCAAAGAGAAAGCAGATATGGAAGCAGCATATGAGAGAGAGGTTAAGAGGCTTCGTGCAGCTTATCTTCCGGCATCTCGAGCTTCTAGGGATCCATAGGATGTTTAGTTTCCTTTTCTCTTGTAATGATTGACAATGCTGTACTTCTTTCTCAAATATATTTGATGAGATATTTTCCATACGCGATCAAATGCTTAACATTCAAAATTTGCAAATAATACCCTAAAGTTCCTTCGAAAATAAAAACAAATCAAGTGCACGAGCATTGCATGCATCATTTGTATAAGCAGGTGTTTGTTCCGGTCCTCTGGTCCTGTGATCTAACTCTGTTGCTCTTCATTTATTTTGAAGGCAAGCTGACTCATCGGTACTACCCCAGAGCCAACTCTTCTAGATTGATAGATCATCTCGAGCAAGAAAACCGAGAGCTAAAGGAGGAAGTCGCCAGACTGAGTGCTTTGATGGAGTCTTTCCTAGCAGCTCAGAACCAGCCGTCTCCAACACCTGCAACTCCTCCCCAGAGGACAGTCATCTCTGAGGTTGTTTCTTCGACAGTGCCAGCTGCCAGTGCCCATTTCATGCCAACAGCCATGCCGTTCGGGTTTCCGTGGGGGATGCCTCCTGGCTTTATGCCTGATATTCCTACTCCAACTTTTGCTTCCATACCGGCATCTAGCCCGGTCCTTGCTGTGCCTCCTCCTGTCGTGCATACCGTTCTCAGGGTAGACGACACCATCTATCATTCTGAGCCGTCTGAGGGCCCAGATTTTCATGAGAAGATGGATGCAATGAATGACCAATTTCTTGAACTCCGCAAGGAATTGAAGACCCTTCGAGGAAAGGATTTGTTCGGCAAGTCTGCTGCCGAGCTCTGTTTAGTTCCCGGTGTGAAAATTCCTGTCAAGTTCAAGGTCCCAGACTTTGAGAAGTACAAGGGGAACACCTGCCCTCTCAGCCACCTGGTTATGTATGCCAGGAAAATGTCTACTCAAACGGATAATGATCAGCTACTCATTCATTATTTCCAAGACAGCTTGTCCGGTGCTGCACTGCGTTGGTATATGAGTTTGGACAGTGCAAACATTCGTTCCTTCAATGATCTTGGCGAAGCTTTCGTCAAGCAATACAAATACAACGTGGATATGGCTCCCGATCGGGATCAGGTCAGAGCCATGTCCCAGAAGGACAAAGAGACATTTAAAGAGTACGCCCAGAGGTGGCGAGAGCTGGCAGCTCAGATTACTCCTCCGCTGGAAGAGAAGGAAATGACCAAGATCTTTCTGAAGACCTTGAGTTCATTTTATTACGAGCGGATGATTGCTAGTGCTCCTTCTGATTTCACCGAGATGGTGAACATGGCGATGCGACTAGAGGAAGGAGTCCGTGAAGGACGGCTATCCAAAGATGAAGGCTCTTCTAGCAAGCGATATGGGGCATTTGCGAAGAAGAAAAATGGAGAGGCACATGCTGTGCAATCCCATGTCAAACCTCGAAGACCCTCTGTGAGGAGGAAGCCTGTGCGTTTAGCCAGCAATCAGCACCAGGTGGCTCACATAGCACCTGTCTTCAGAGACAACAATCAGCAATATCATCATCAGTAACACAATAATCAACAACAATCTCAACAGTATCATCAGCAACAGCATCGTCCTCAACAGCAGGCTTACCAGCCTCGCAACAGTAATCAAGCTAGTACGAGTTATGAAAGGAAGAAGATCACCTTCGATCCGATTCCTGTATCATATGCAGAGTTGTATCCCTCCTTGATAGAGCGGAAATTGATTACTCCAAGAGACCCGCCAGCTATATCGGCCAACCCTCAGTGGTGGTATAAGCCTGATCAGCACTGTGTCTATCACTCGGGTGCTCCCAGCCACGATGTGGAGAACTGCTTTCAGCTGAAGACTAAGGTTCAAGACCTTATGAGATGCGGCATTCTGAGCTTTGAGGACGCAGGTCCTAATGTTAAGAAGAACCTATTGCCCGAGCATGGGAAGTCAGTTAACATGGTCCAGGGTTGCCCTGGCAAATACAAGGTCAAATATGTTAGCCATATTCGACAGTCACTTGTTAAGTTGCACCGTCTGCTGTGTGATTACAGTCATCTGGAGCACGACCATGACGAATGCCGTATCTGCTCTGTCAATCGTTTGGGTTGTCGCCAAGTGCGCAAGGATCTTCAGGAATTGCTGGATGAGGGTGTAACACCCCGATAAAAATAAGATAATTATTTAATTTAAGTTAATATTATATTTATTAATTTAATTAAAATAATTGGAATTATTGGATTATTATTATTATTGGAATAATAATTATTGGAAAATATATAAGTTGGAAATAAGGAAAAAGAGTTCCATTTTTGGTAAAGAGGGTTTTACGTGAAAAGCAGAGAAGCGGCTGAAAAGAGGAAAAGGGCAAAGAGTAGAGCAAGAGGAAGAAGGTTGGAGAAGAGAAAAGCTTGAAGCTTAAAGATTCGCCGGATTAATTCAGGTAAGGGGGGTTTATCGTCGTTTAATGGGTATTATAGATTAACATGTAATGGGTAGTGATAAACCGTTGAATTGACCCTAATTGGGATGATGAGTGCTGAAAATTTATGATGAATAAACTGTGTTTAAACTGTGTTTAAGCTGTGATTGAATCGGTAATTGTGTGAGTCGTGATTCCCCGAGCGTATCGCTTTTTACGGAATTGGAATCGGAGGTCCGGAAGTCCTCCAACGGCGGAAAATGCGGAGAATTCTGCATTCTGCTTCGTGTTAGCGCAGGAACAGCTTTCTGTCTTGCGTTAACCGGTTAACCCAGGGCGTTAACCGGTTAACACTATTGTGATTTGTGGAAATATTGTTGTTCTGTCTGCGTTAACCGGTTAACCCAGGGCGTTAACCGGTTAACACTGTTGAGTTTTGCCAGAAAGCGTGTTCTGTCTGCGTTAACCGGTTAACCCAGGGCGTTAACCGGTTAACACTGTGGGAAAAGAGAAAAAATTGATAATTGAATCTTGTGTATGTTTTGGAATGGAATTATATAGTACTTAGTTGATGTCAAAGTTGATTATAAGTTGATTATGTTGAAAACATTGTTGTGTTGCATTTATTATCCTGTTGTCGGAATTTAAAGTCGTGTATGTCAAAGTTGATTATAAGTTGATTATGTTGAAGACATTGTTGTGTTGCTATTGTTATCATGTTGTCGGAATTCATATGCATTAAGTCGGAGCTTTGCTCACACCACGTTGGCCTGGATTGGCAAAAGTTGAAAGTTGAAGGCTTAAGCCTTGATGCCTCGTTAAATTGGCAAATTTTAAGTTGGGAGTTTTACTCCAAATGGTACCACATGCATGACGAGTCGAATCTCATTAGAGTTGCATTTTGTTGGTTTGTTGTATGAGTATTTAATTTAATTGAGCAGTGGTGCTTGTGTGGATATTGAGTATGACGTTTGAGTTGATGTGCCGTTACTGAATGTGTGATGTGATTAGGGTGATTAATGTGTCAAATTACTTAACATGACATGATATTTTATAATGCTTATCATATCGATTGAGGAACTCACCCTTACAACTATTTTTCAGGTAACGAGCAGTGATTGAGTAGAAGCTAGTGCTTGGGGTCTAGTGTAGTCTCCTTAGTGGGTCATGCTCTGATAGATGTAACATCGGGACGGGATGTTTCACCTTGTTGAATAATTCTCATGTAATGTGTTACATGTGTTGAATGATCGATTTGATCTCTATCCGCTGCGTATTTTGCAATGCTTTATGTTTTGATATAATAAAAGAGCATGACAGTTATTATGATGAATGGTGTGAAATGATTGTGTGACACCCTTAATTGCGTATTACTCTGATTGATATATTGTTATTCTAATTAAATATTTGGGGGATTTTAGAAGGGTGTTACATTAGTGGTATCAGAGCAGGTCGGTCTGTCCGACCAGTTGTCGTGTCGTTACTGTCTAACAATTGTGTATTGTTACTAATCTAACTTTTAAGTTGTGTTGTGGTGATAAGTTGAAATGGCTGGAAGGAATGACGCTGCAATGGCTGCCGCAATGCAAGCGATGGCACAAGTTGTGCAGAACTTGCCAAATGCTGGTGGAGATGCTGGATCACGTAGCTTGGCGACTTTTCAAAGAGAGAATCCGCCGGTGTTTAAAGGGAAGCATGATCCAGATGCAGCCTTGGGATGGTTGAAAGAGATCGAGAGAATCTTCCGTGTTATGGATTGCACTCCAGCTCAGAAGGTTCGGTATGGTACTCACATGCTAGCAGTCGAAGCTGATGACTGGTGGCTAGAGACTCACGAGAGGTTGACAGTGGCAGGTGAAGTCATTACTTGGGATGTATTCCGTAGGGAATTCATGAGAAAGTATTATCCGGAGGATGTCCGTGGTAAGAAAGAAATTGAGTTCCTTGAGCTGAAGCAAGGGAACTTGTCTGTCACTGATTATGCTGCAAAATTTGTGGAGTTGTCCAAATGTTATCCTCATTACACTGGTGCTGGTGCTGAATTTTCAAAGTGCATCAAGTTTGAGAACGGACTGCGCTCTGAAATTAAGAAGGCTGTTGGGTATCAGAAGATACGCATTTTTACTGAATTGGTGGATAGCTGCAGGATATTTGAAGAAGACAATAATGCTCATTACAAGATTGTCAGTGACCGCAGGGGCAAGCAACATCAAAATCGTGGCAAGCCGTATGATGCTCTAGTGAGAAAAGGGAAACAAAGAGCTGCTCCGGCTCAGAGGACTAGTAGGGGAGGTGCTCCTACTGGTATAGTTTGCTTCAAATGTGGTCAGGCTGGTCATAAGAGTAATGTATGCACTGCTGAAGTAAAGAGGTGTTTTCGTTGTGGTAAGACTGGCCATGCAATAGCTGATTGCAAGCACAAGGAAATGATTTGTTTTAATTGTGGCAAAGAAGGGCATATTGGAAGTCAGTGTCAGAAGCCAAAGAAATCTCAAACTGGAAAGGTGTTCGCATTGACCGGAACTCAAACCTCCAGTGAGGACAGACTTATCCGAGGTACATGTTTCATAAATGGTACTCCTTTAATTACTATTATTGATACCGGTGCTACACACTGTTTTATTTCTGCTGACTGTGCTCGAAGACTGGGTTTAAAATTGTCCGCTTTGGATGGTGAATTGATTGTTGAGACCCCAGCTAAGGGATCAATAACTACTTCCTTGGTATGTTTAAATTGTCCTTTGTCGATCTTCGATAAAGATTTCTATGTTGATTTAGTATGTTTGCCGTTGGGTGAGATGGATGTAATTCTTGGTATGAACTGGTTGGAGTATAATTATGTTCATATAAATTGTCATCATAAGTCGGTGAGGTTTTCCACTCCTGAAGAGGAAGGAGTTGACTTATTACCTTTCAGAGAATTGCGAAAATTGATGAAAGAGGGAGCTCAGATGTTTTCTTTGATGGCGACGTTGTCGGTTGAGAGTAAAGCTAAGATAGAGGAACTGTTAGTGGTGAAAGAATTCCCTGAAGTTTTCCTGATGAAATTCCTAGTGTGCCGCCAGAGAGGGAAGTTAAATTTACTATTGATTTGGTGCCTGGTACTAGGCCTGTTTCGATGGCACCGTATAGAATGTCGGCATCTGAATTGTGTGAATTAAAGAGGCAATTGGAAGACTTACTTGAGAAGAAGTTTATAAGACCAAGTGTGTCACCGTGGGGAGCTCCAGTGTTGCTAGTAAAGAAGAAAGATGGTAGTATGAGGCTTTGTATCGATTATAGACAATTGAATAAAGTAACGATCAAGAATAAGTATCCACTACCGAGAATAGATGATTTGATGGATCAATTAGTGGGTGCTTGTGTGTTCAGTAAAATTGATTTGAGATCGGGCTATCATCAGATCAAAGTGAAAGATGAAGACATCCAGAAGACAGCGTTCAGAACTCGGTATGGACATTATGAGTATTCTGTGATGCCTTTCGGTGTGACTAATGCGCCGGGAGTATTTATGGAATACATGAATCGTATTTTCCATACTTATCTGGATCATTTTGTGGTAGTATTTATTGATGATATTTTGATTTACTCTAAGTCCGAAGAAGAGCACAAGGAACATTTGAGATTAGTGTTGGATGTTTTGAAAGATAAGAAATTGTATACGAAGCTGTCCAAGTGTGAATTTTGGTTAAGAGAAGTCAGTTTTCTCGGCCATGTAATTTCAGGAAAAGGTATTGCTGTAGATCCTTCCAAGGTAGAAGCTGTATTGCAATGGGAGACTCCTAAGTCGGTTACCGAGATTAGAAGCTTTTTGGGGTTAGCTGGATATTATAGAAGGTTTATTGAAGGATTTTCTAAGTTAGCACTTCCGTTGACTAAATTAACTTGTAAGGGTAAAGCTTTCGTGTGGGATGTTCAGTGTGAAGAGAGTTTTAATGAATTAAAAAGGAGATTGACGTCGGCGCCGGTTTTGACTTTGCCAAATCCGGAGGAACCGTTTATAATCTACTGTGATGCTTCATTGATGGGCTTAGGAGGTGTGCTCATGCAAAATAATAAAGTAATTGCTTATGCGTCGCGACAGTTAAGAATTCATGAAAAGGACTATCCTACGCATGATCTTGAACTTGCTGCTGTGGTGTTTGTGCTAAAAATCTGGAGGCATTACCTTTATGGTTCCAGATTTGAAGTTTTCAGCGATCATAAAAGTTTAAAGTATCTATTTGATCAGAAAGAGCTGAACATGAGACAACGTAGGTGGTTAGAATTGCTTAAGGATTATGATTTCGGTTTGAATTATCATCCAGGAAAAGCAAATGTTGTGGCCGATGCTTTAAGTAGAAAGACCTTGCATGTGTCGGCAATGATGATTAAGGAGTTGGAATTAATTGAGCAATTTCGTGATATGAGTTTGGTTTGCGAAGTAACCCCGCAGAGTGTAATGCTAGGAATGCTAAAGATTAATAATGATTTTATGGATAGTATCCGAGAGGCACAGAAATTGGATGTGAAATTAGTAGATATCCTTAATCGTTGTGGTCAATCAGAGAAGAGTGACTTTAAGATTGATGCGAGAGGTGTGCTAAAATTAGGGGAAAGAATTTGTATTCCTGATGACGCGATTTTGAAAAGAAGCATTCTAGAAGAGGGTCATAGAAGCAGTTTGAGTATTCATCCAGGAGCTACTAAAATGTATCAGGATTTGAAGAAAATATTTTGGTGGCCCGGAATGAAAGAAGATGTGGCTCGTTTTGTGTATGCGTGCTTAACTTGTCAGAAGTCGAAGATTGAGCATCAGAAGCCTGTTGGGTTGATGCAACCGTTGGAAGTTCCAGAGTGGAAATGGGATAGCATTTCTATGGACTTTGTAACGGGGTTGCCTGCTACTTTAAGAGGGCATGATTCGATTTGGGTGATCGTTGATAGGCTCACGAAGTCGGCTCACTTCATACCTATTAACATCACTTACCCAATTGCGAAGTTGGCAGAGATTTACATCCGAGTAATTGTAAAGTTGCATGGTGTTCCTCTGTGTATTGTGTCGGACAGAGATCCGAGGTTTACATCGGGATTTTGGAAAAGTCTGCAAGATTCGTTGGGCTCTAAGTTGAGGTTGAGTTCGGCATATCATCCTCAAACTGATGGCCAAACAGAGAGAACTATTCAGTCATTGGAGGATTTAATGAGAGCTTGTGTTCTTGAACAAGGAGGTTCGTGGGACACTTATCTTCCATTGATCGAGTTCACATATAATAATAGTTACCATTCTAGTATCGGAATGGCGCCTTTTGAAGCATTGTATGGTCGTAGATGTAGAACTCCGTTGTGTTGGCACGAATCTGGTGAGGGTGTAGTACTTGGACCAGAGTTAGTTCGAGAAACTACCGAGAAAGTGAAGTTTATCCGAGAGAAGATGAAAGCTTCTCAGAGTAGGCAGAAGAGTTACCATGACAAGCGGAAGAAGGAATTAGAATTTCAAGCTGGTGACCATGTGTTTTTGAGAGTCACGCCTGTGACCGGGGTTGGGAGGGCTTTGAAGTCTAAAAAGCTCACTCCTCGCTTCATTGGTCCGTATCAAATCTTAGAACGGGTTGGAAAAGTTGCTTATCGGATGGCATTACCACCTAATCTTTCGAATTTGCATGATGTATTCCATGTGTCGCAGCTTCGGAGGTATGTCTCAGATCCGTCTCATGTGGTTAGTATGGATGATGTGCAAGTGCGGGATAATTTAACAATGGAGACAAAGCCTGTACGAGTTGAAGATCGTGAAACAAAGACTCTTCGAGGAAAAGAGATTGTGTTGGTTAAAGTCGTTTGGTTGGGAGCTGCGGGCGAAAGCATGACATGGGAACTTGAGAGTCAGATGAAGGAGTCTTATCCGGAGCTATTCGCTTGAGGTATGTTTTCGAGGACGAAAACTCTTTTAGTGGGGGAGAGTTGTAACACCCCGATAAAAATAAGATAATTATTTAATTTAAGTTAATATTATATTTATTAATTTAATTAAAATAATTGGAATTATCGGATTATTATTATTATTGGAATAATAATTATTGGAAAATATATAAGTTGGAAATAAGGAAAAAGAGTTCCATTTTTGGTAAAGAGGGTTTTACGTGAAAAGCAGAGAAGCGGCTGAAAAGAGGAAAAGGGCAAAGAGCAGAGCAAGAGGAAGAAGGTTGGAGAAGAGAAAAGCTTGAAGCTTAAAGATTCGCCGGATTAATTCAGGTAAGGGGGGTTTATCGTCGTTTAATGGGTATTATAGATTAACATGTAATGGGTAGTGATAAACCGTTGAATTGACCCTAATTGGGATGATGAGTGCTGAAAATTTGTGATGAATAAACTGTGTTTAAGCTGTGATTGAATCGGTAATTGTGTGAGTCGTGATTCCCCGAGCGTATCTCTTTTTACGGAATTGGAATCGGAGGTCCGGAAGTCCTCCAACGGCGGAAAATGCGGAGAATTCTGCATTCTGCTTCGTGTTAGCGCAGGAACAGCTTTCTGTCTTGCGTTAACCGGTTAACCCAGGGCGTTAACCGGTTAACACTGTTGTGATTTGTGGAAATATTGTTGTTCTGTCTGCGTTAACCGGTTAACCCAGGGCGTTAACCGGTTAACACTGTTGAGTTTTGCCAAAAAGCGTGTTCTGTCTGCGTTAACCGGTTAACCCAGGGCGTTAACCGGTTAACACTGTGGGAAAAGAGAAAAAATTGATAATTGAATCTTGTGTACGTTTTGGAATGGAATTATATAGTACTTAGTTGATGTCAAAGTTGATTATAAGTTGATTATGTTGAAAACATTGTTGTGTTGCATTTATTATCCTGTTGTCGGAATTTAAAGTCGTGTATGTCAAAGTTGATTATAAGTTGATTATGTTGAAGACATTGTTGTGTTGCTATTGTTATCATGTTGTCGGAATTCATATGCATTAAGTCGGAGCTTTGCTCACACCACGTTGGCCTGGATTGGCAAAAGTTGAAAGTTGAAGGCTTAAGCCTTGATGCCTCGTTAAATTGGCAAATTTTAAGTTGGGAGTTTTACTCCAAATGGTACCACATGCATGACGAGTCGAATCTCATTAGAGTTGCATTTTGTTGGTTTGTTGTATGAGTATTTAATTTAATTGAGCAGTGGTGCTTGTGTGGATATTGAGTATGACGTTTGAGTTGATGTGCCGTTACTGAATGTGTGATGTGATTAGGGTGATTAATGTGTCAAATTACTTAACATGACATGATATTTTATAATGCTTATCATATCGATTGAGGAACTCACCCTTACAACTATTTTTCAGGTAACGAGCAGTGATTGAGTAGAAGCTAGTGCTTGGGGTCTAGTGTAGTCTCCTTAGTGGGTCATGCTCTGATAGATGTAACATCGGGACGGGATGTTTCACCTTGTTGAATAATTCTCATGTAATGTGTTACATGTGTTGAATGATCGATTTGATCTCTATCCGCTGCGTATTTTGCAATGCTTTATGTTTTGATATAATAAAAGAGCATGACAGTTATTATGATGAATGGTGTGAAATGATTGTGTGACACCCTTAATTGCATATTACTCTGATTGATATATTGTTATTCTAATTAAATATTTGGGGAATTTTAGAAGGGTGTTACAGAGGGGACCATCGAGATCCTTCAGAACAGAAATGTTGATGAAGATGAACCTGAGGTTAACGTGATTTCTCCTGTGTTCAGGATCCCAGAACCTGTTATCATTCGATATGATGGTAGCAAGCCGAAGGTTTCTCCTTCCCTGATTATCAAGCCTGCCGGCCCTATGCCTTATTCATCTGATAAAGCAATTCCATTCCGATATAATGTTGTTGTTGTCGAAGATGGGAAAGAAGTGTTGTTTCCTTCATCCTCTGTGGTGAACATAGCTGATGTGAGCGGATTGACCCGTAGCGGTCGTGTGTTTTCAGCACCTCCGAAGCCTCAGGCTGTTGTTGACTCTGTTGAGCGTCCGGTTGGGAATGCTGTGAATTCTCCGAACCCGGCACCTGTTGTTAAACCCTCCTCTGTACAAAAGACTCCTACTTCTTCTGTTGGCCCAAGTGGCACTGTGAAAGAAGACTGTGATGAGATGTTGAGGCTCATCAAGAAGAGTGAGTACAATGTTGTAGACCAGCTTCTACAAACACCATCCAAGATCTCCGTATTATCGTTGCTTCTGAATTCAGAACCGCACAGAGAGGCTCTGCAGAAAGTCTTGGATGTAGCTTATGTCGATCACGATGTCACTATAGAACAGTTTGACAGCATTTTTGTAAACATTACTGCTTGTAACACTTTGAGTTTCTGTGACGCTGATCTCCCGGAGGAGGGAAGAGACCACAACATGGCTTTACATATATCCATGAATTGTAAAGATGACGCCATGTCCAACGTGCTGGTGGACACTGGGTCATCCCTGAACGTATTACCAAAATCCACTCTCTCTAGATTGTCATATCAAGGGCCTCCCATGAGGCAGAGTGGTGTTGTTGTGAAAGCTTTTGATGGGTCGCGTAAGACTGTGATATGGGAAGTTGATCTCCCAATCAAGATTGGACCAAGTGATTTCCAGATCACCTTTCAGGTTATGGATATCCACTCATCTTATAGTTGTCTCCTTGGTAGACCATGGATTCACGAGGCTGGCGCCGTGACATCCACCCTACACCAGAAGCTGAAATTTGTTAAGAACAAGAAACTGGTTGTGGTAGGGGGAGAAAAGGCTCTCCTGGTTAGCCACTTGTCTTCTTTCTCATACATTGATGCTGAGGATGAAGTTGGAACTCCTTTCCAAGCTTTATCTATAGCCGAGCCTTTTGAGAAGAGAACTCCTTCATTTGCTTCCTATCGAGATGCGAAACTGGCCATCGAATGTGGTGCAGTTGCTGGTCTAGGAAAAATGATAGAGCTTGAAGATAACAAGTCCCGGGCTGGCATTGGCTATTCTTCAGGGGTCTTCAACGAGCAAGGGCTGTTCAAGAGTGGAGGTTTCATCCACGCCAATCAGAGTGAAGAAGCTGCTGCTATTCTGGAAGAAGATGCAGAGGATACTGACAATTTTGTCATCCCTGGCGGGATCTGCCACAATTGGGTCGTTGTGGATGTTCCTACGGTCATTCATAAGTCAGCGTAATATGTTTGCTTTGTTTAAAAACCCTTCTCCCATGCCAAAAGGAGAAGTGATGACATTGTTGGCAACATTTATACAATGATATTTCATTCAATAAATTCATGTTAAACATTTGTTTTTCCATTTGTTTTCACTTTTTGCTTTTTGCATGTAATTGGTGATCACAAAAAACCCTAAAAACAAGAATAAAAGCAATCTTTTCATCTGCATAATGATTTGTTTGTTTAAATTCTAAAGTTTTTTATTATCCAAAATCATTATGCAGGTTGATTCTAAAACCCATTGAACATAATGATCCAACGCCATCTCCCAATTTTGAATTCCCTATATTCGAAACAGAGGAAGATGATGTTGAGGGGATTCCTGACGAGATTACCCGTCTTCTTGAGCATAAAAAGAAGATCATTCAGCTGTATCTTGAGAATCAGCAAACAGTCAAACTGGGGCATTACAATGTAAAAAAAAAGAGGAGGGTGAAAATAAAAAAAAACAAGATCAAAAACAAAATCAAAGTCAAAAAAATCAAATAAAATAAAAATAAAAGAAAAAGTATACCCTCAAACCCCAAAGTTGACTGATGCCGAGTGGATTCAGAGTCGTTACGACCAGCTGAATTTGATCAAAGAGAAGAGATTGACTGCCATGTGCCATGGTCAGTTATATCAGCAGAGAATGAAGAAAGCATTCGATAAGAAGGTCAAGCCTCGTGTGTTCCGAGAAGGTGACCTCGTGCTCAAGAAAGTCTTGTCTTTCGCGCCCGATTCCAGGGGCAAGTGGACTCCAAACTACGAGGGTCCATATGTTGTCAAGCGAGCCTTTTCAGGCGGTGCTTTGATGCTCACAACAATGGATGGGGAGGATTTCACTCGTCCTGTGAATTCAGATGCAGTCAAGAAATACTTCGCCTAAAACAAAAACAGAATAGCTCGCTAAGTTGAAAACCCGAAAGGGCGGCTTAGGCAAAAATGAGCGTCTCGGTGGAAAACCCGAAAGGGCGATCCAGGCAAAAGTTAGAGACATGAAAAAAAAAGTATATTTGCATCCCGCTAGATTGAGTACCTCATCCTAGGGCAATCTAGGCAAAAATTAGGGATTTGGCAAGTAACTGCATCTTGACAAGACTGTGTTCTACATCTGTCATCCTCCAGAAATTCTCGATTCGTCGCCAACTGAAGCTTCGAATACATCGGATTCAAATTGGTAGAGAAATGGTCATTATGTTCAATGTAGCCCTCTTCCAATATATATCACCGATTTCAAATTTGTACAGATCTATGGAGTCTTGCCATTTGCAGACTACCATTCCATCAAATAAATTTGAGCTTTTATCCAATTATTTGCACTCTTATTTGTTTCTACTCAACAAATGTTTCGCATGTTTTAATTGATAAAAATATCATTGTTTTCAAAATAAATAAATTTTTCACAAATTGTTTTTTAAACAAAGTGAACATTCACAATGATCAAAGGATACTTAGGAGATTCTTAGTGCTCTCCCAAGGGTGGTATGATTTCCAACAAGGTAAGACATTTGTTCATATCTCAGATAACTGCATCTTTTTCCTGTAGAACCTTTTATGGTTTCTCCTCAGCGAGGTTGCTCAGTGCAGTGTTGGTTGAAGTTGTTCAGCTTCATTTCCCTGGCAGCACAACATTCTTCCTCCTAGCCTTTACTAGCCCTATGGTGGTTTTCATCCCCAGTGGAGTGCTGTTTTAGCCCTATTGTGGTTTTCATACCCAGTAGAGTGCTGTTTGAACGCTTTTGTGGGTCAATCTCAAGCAGAGTGTTTGTTGAAGACTTCAACTTTCCTCTTCAGCATTATTCTCTCCCCAACATGGGTGCTTTTCTTTGGAAGATTCGGTAGTTGGTGGGTTGACATCCCAGTACTTCGTCATTTCCTCGGATATATCCCTAGCGGAGTTGTTGGTATGATGAACTTCATCTATGCTATCTATCCCCATCAGAGATCTGGTTGCTTCCTGGCATCTTTGATCCCTAGCGTGAGTTGTTGTTGCAGCGTTTCTGCCTGTGCATTGAACTCTTTTCTTCGGTTGTGACTGACGATCCCTCCGGAAACCTCTTGAGGCCTTCCTCCCCTGCAGAGATTTGGTGATTTCCTGATATCTCTGATCCCCAGTAGAGTTGCTTGTGTGGCAGGATCTACTTGTGTGATCTTTTCTCCCTCAGAGGGGTCTTCCCCAGTGGATTTGCTTGGAGTTGCTTTCATGGCAGTTCTTGCCTGTGCAACGAGCTCTCTTTCCCAGCTGAGATTGATGATCCATCCTTGCAGATGATCCTTGTTATCTTTGATCCCGGAAGATTGGATGTTCTCCGGTGATCCTGGCTTTCTCTTTCGAGATGTAGTACCGGGCGTTTGATTCCTGGACCCGTTTGTGTTAGATATGTCTGTTTTGTCAGCATTCATCAAACATAAATCAAGCATATTCATGCATACTTTCAACATTCAGATATTCATGTTGCATTTTTTTTGCCATATATCTTTTGATTGTTGTCTCCTGCTAATTGGTGATATAGATCTCCCCAGTAGATCTCCATAAGTAAGATGTCGGGTGTCTAATCTCTCAATATAGAGTCAGCCCCTTAAGCAGAAAGTGTCTGTCCTTTCCTTTTGCATTTCCCCACTGAGATATATCCTCGTGGATGACGGTTGTTTCCGTTCCCTCCCAACACACATAATGGGATGGGTTTTCCCTTTTGAGTTCTTTCCTCATTAGGATGAGTCTTGATTCAGTTTGCCTTTTTGGATCGTTCCTAAATTGGCTTCTTTGTGGCTGTCTCTTGTGCTTCCCTGTGGTATAAATGAATAGTTGCTTACTAACCGGCACTCATTCATCTTATTCTCAGTGGAACTTGTGGCCTTCTACCTACTAACCGGTAGTCGTAAGTCCTATCTGTGTGGTTTACTGCCTACTAACCGGTAGTTATAAATCCTTTTCTTTTTATCCCCTAGCAGAGGTAACCTTTGTGGTTCATTCTAGTTGATGGTGGATTTTATGGTCTGCTACCTACTAACCGGTGGTTGTAAATCCTATTTTCTCGCTTTGTTCCTCGGCGGAATCTTTGGTCTTCTACCCATCATCTTGGTAGTTGTAAACCCTATTTTCTCTCCTTGCAGAGTTAACCTTGTTGTTCATCCCAACCGATGACGGTTACTTTTCCGTGGTTTTCTGCCTACTACCCGGTAGATGTAATCCCCTCTTTGCGGTTATCATTACCCAGTTTTCGGTATTGATATTCCTTCTCCCTTTTGGATATTTTCTTTGATTAAGCAATTTTATCTCCAGCGGGTCTTCCCCTTCCTTGTGGGTATTTTCTCCGAGTAAGCAATTTTATCCTCAGCGGGTCCTCTTTCATTTACCGTTGCCGGTAATGTTTGTTGTCCCTTTTGATTGGTCATCATTATCATACCTAGTTTTGTATCCTGATGCCTTTCTTTTCGGTTGATTTATCCTTTAACAACCTACAACCCGGTTATGGATAATCTTCCTTGCGAGTATATTATCTATGTTTTGACGGCTATAGATAATATGTCTCATGCACTCTTCGGTCGAAGCCTTTCGTGTTTCCCCAGTCGAGTAAGATTCGTTGTCCCTTTTGCGGAATCGAATATTCTTTGTACCCCTTTTGTTCTGATGATTGCCTTGCTTGCAATTTATCCCCAGTGAGTCATCTCTCGTCTACCCTTTTTTGTTGGCAACAATTGTTTCTCTTCTCGGTTGATTTATCCTTTAATAACCTACGACCCGGTTATGGATAATCTCCCATGCGAGTGTATTATCTACGTTTTGACGACTATAGATAATATATCTCATGCGCTCTTCAGTCGAAGTCTCGTCCTTCCAGTTGAGTAAGATTCGTATTCCTAGTGGAATCGAATGTCCATCCTACAAACAAGTCTGCTTTTCTAGCTTTCTTCAGGATGATGAGTGTTTTGGAACACAAACCAATTCAAGATTTCGGTCGACTTATCCTTTAACAACCTACAACCCGGTTATGGATAATCTTCCATGCGAGTATATTATCTACGTTTTGACGGTTATAGATAATATATCTCATGCACTCTTTGGTTGAATCCTTTGTTTGTTTCCCCAACTGAGTAAGATTCGCATTCTTTACAGAATCGAATGTCCATCCTATAAACAAGTCTGCTTTTCCAGCTTTCTTCAGGATGATGAGTGTTTTGGAACACACACCAATTCATGCCTTGGTCGGTCACCTGTTATATGCCTACAACCCGGTATCCTTGGTGTTCCTTCCTTTCTGCTCCCTATTACGACCTCGGTCCCCTGCGGAGTCAGATTTTCCTGAGTTGAAATATACCTTTTTCAGGTCTTCCTCAGATGATTTGGTCGATGGATATCTCTCACCCGCACACAGGTCTTAGATATTCATTCTTCCCGAGCTTGTTACTCACTAACCGGTAACATCTCATCCATTTGCTTTCCCTGGATAGTCTTTTCAGATTTCCCCAGCGGAGTAGTTGTTGTGATTCGCTTTTTGCTGTATTGGCTTAACTTTCCAGTATATGCCTTTTCTAGGCAGAGTTGTCTTGTCAGCTCTTCCCCCAGTCTGAGTCCGGATTTTATCCGAAGTTCCTTTGTGGATAGTCTTGTTGTGTTGGCGTAGTTTCCCAATACACGCATCTCTGAGTCAGCTTGAGTCTTTCCAATGGATTTGTTTCCATTTGGAAATCGTTTCCCCAGTGTCAGTCCTTTAATTCCCAGTAAAGCCTCCAGTTTCAAGTCGTGTCCTGCTCACGCATTCTTTTTCTTTTCTTATCCCCATAAGAGTCCCGTCAGAGTCTCTGTTCCACTAGGAAGTGCATCATTCCTGTGGATTTGTCTTTTCTCCTGATTTTTTCTTCTTCTTTGTGGACCCATATTTCCACAGAGTTTGTTTGTTTTGCATTCATACATTTGCATCATGAGGTCTCTCAGGGACCAAAATTTGTCTCATTGTTGTTATTTAAGCCCATTCTACCGCGTCAAGATGAAGATTTTAACCTTCACTTCTCCGGCTAGAATGATCTTAAATAGGGGCATCTATAAGACCCCAATTTTGTCCCTAAGATCCCTCATGGCATCATATCATATCATTGCATAGCCTCAAGGATCATTGGACACCTTGCTTCCTTCCCTGTGGGTGGGATCTTTTTGAGAGTGGTTCTATATCACCAGGCATTGTTTGCATTGTATATCATTGCTTTTCTTGTTTAATCACTAATCAAAAGCATCAAAAATATGTCATCTAACATTTGTTTTGCAGTCTAAGCAGTCATCAAGTCAGGCAATTCAAGGTTTTCCTTTGAGCAAGAGCAGATGGTATTTTCTTGGTATGAGGACCACATGTCATTATCTTGAGCTTATGTGAGCTAGAGGTTCATTTTGGAGCAAATTCCCCAAGTGGTTGAGGCCCAAGTTCATCAGGCAATTTTAGGTCATCTGAGGCCCAATGCAAGTCAACTTAAAGTCAACTGAAGGCTTTGAGTGTGAGAATTGAATTTCTTCATCCCATTCATGTTCAAACAAGGCTTATTCATCATGTCAAACCTCTACTTTGAAGAATTTGAAGCCAGTGCAAAAGTTTCCCAAAATGGAAAGTGACCTGTAATTTCAAGTTTCCAAAAATGGCAAGTTTTTAGACCAACTTCAACTTGACTTTCCAACATCAAAGAAGCTTCAAATGAAATTTTGTCCAACATGAAAGTTGAAGATCTTTCTCTCCCATTTCCAAAAAGTCCAAGATCATGAGCATCTGATGAATGGTTAAGGAGATATGATCCAATCATTGCAAAGTGTGCATGGAACTTCAACAAGCCATAACTTTTGATCCAAAACTCCAATTTAAGTGCCTCTTTTTGCATATTGCTCCTCATGACATATAATTTCCAAATCCATCATTACATTGCATGAAATTTCATCACATGATCAAATGCCCATTCATGAACATTTTGGAGGGAAATTTGGAAATTTGAATTTGGTGCATCATATGAACAAAATAACATTGCCAACATGTGCATGAGATGATTTTAAATGATTTTGAGCATCCATACAGCACTGTTCACGTCCAAATTTGCATGGCACCTCACATTTTCCAATTTTGGTCATACACCTCATTTTCACTAATCATAATTAACTCATGCTTAATTCTGATTTGGATGTGATTAAGAGACCATATATAAACCAAATCATAACAGAATTTCACAGTTTTGAACATTCTAGATCCAAAATTTCTCTTCCCTCCAAATTTTTCTCTCAATTGAAACTTGAAATTTTTCCACATAGCATCTGAATTTTATTGGATATTCTTGTTCTCTGATCATCATTGAGTGCAGATCAAGCTCTTGATTGAAGAATTTGAGCCAGAATCAAGTTGTGCAAGCTCAAGAACATGAAGATGGAAGTTGAAATTTGATCAAGATCCAAGCAGTTCCAAGCCTCAATTTATACTTCAAGCTTCATAACATCAATATAGGAGTGAATCTGGAGATTGTTAGGCCTTGAATCGCTTGTTTCCATTAACTGCTCTTAAGAGGTGTGAAATTCGAACCTCTTAATTCTCCTTTTTATGTGCATAGACTTGTAGATCTTTGAATGCTGATCACGCTGATATAAAATTCATGAAATTTGGTTGAGAATTGACTGAGTTATGATGAGTTGAAAGTTTGTATGCATAAATGTTTCTCTTCGATTTGCACTGGTTATGAAGAATTATTGTGAATTGATGCTGGATTCGTGATGTACATGTCATGAGCTTTCGTTTGATATAAATTTTGCATGAATCTGGAAAAAAAATTGAGCGTGGCTACTGTAGCACCACTGTCTTCATGAAGAAGACGGTGGAAACAACCGTCCCTGCACTGTAGCGCCACCGTAGCTAGGTATTGCTGGTTCAGCTCTGCATTTGTACTGTAGAAGCGCCCGTTACTTTCCAAACCCGCGTTCGATTCCTTCCTCTGGCGTTTGTATGTTTAATTCTTTTCTTGTTGGCGATTGCGTGTGCGCTCCGTTGGCACATCCATTGGCCTAGGTCCCTTGACCGCGTCCACGCGTGCTCTGACCACGCTGACTGGACGTCACCTCAATTAATAAAACTACAGCGTTTTGGCCATACACACTTCGATTCCTGGCTGATGCAAATTTGGATTTTATTTTGGTTCAGCGCTTGATCTTTGCCATACACAGTTCGATTCCAGCTTCCAGCATTTTTCAAATTTACTTCATATTTTTCCATTTCCCTCCATATTATCATGTGCATGATTCATCATTTATTCATATTTTCTTCCAACTTCAAAAAATCATAACAAATTGAAAATGAATCCAAATCATCTCCAATTTTTTGCTACTTGTTCATATGGTTGTCTATTATTTTGTGATGCTGATTTCATGATTTTATCACTTCTGGAATTTTAATTGTGTTGGATTCTTTGGACATATATACAAATGTGACATGCTTCATTCATTCTATTGTGAAATGCTCATACATTGGCCAATTGATTAGAAATTTGGTATGCTGATTCCCAACATGTTGCATGATTTTTGAGGCTTGGTTGTGCATTTTTAGCATTTTTCATCTCTGTTTTAGACACATGAATGTATGGTGTGACAATGTGTGTCACACAATTTGATGTCATACTTGTGCATTTTCATTTCTAGGTCAATTGAGCTCTGTTGATTCTAATTTTTGGCATGGTGATTGTGTTTGACATGTTGTGTGCACATAAAAATTTTCATGATTGTTTGATTCCTTTCTGTTTTAATATGGAATTTTCATTCTTGATGACCAATTGTGTGCTTTGTAATTGCCTTTGCCATATCTTGCTCATGTAATGACTTTGCTTGATGCTTTAGACTTGGCACTTTTTAGGACATGTTCTTACTTGATTAAATGAGCTTCATGTTGAATATTGGTTACTGTTTTGACTTTTTGCTTTGCTTTTGACCCTAGTCTTTGGACTAGTGGTTTGTACTCAGTTTTTGAGCTTTGCATTTCAGGTTCAAGCAATTAGCTCTAATGATTGATGTGATCTCATTACTTGAGATGCAAGTTGCCTTGGTTAACTAACCTTGCTATTTTGTAGGTCATTTGAATGATGAAACAATTTGAGTTGCTTGCACTTTGTACTTTGCTTGGTGTAACACTGTTGATTGGTTTTGTCTGTTTTCTGTTTATCTGTCTGGGTTACTAATTGACTAGCCTTTTGTACAGGTACTTTAGCCGCTTTAGCTCATTATTTGAGCTTTGCTTTGCTTGTGGTTGGCATACCACTTAGGTAATCTCTCTAACTCCATGTAGTCTGGAAGCCCTGTCGTTTCTGTTTGGCAGGCATTTGGCTGAAGTCCTCCTTAAAAGGCAATGTCTGTGGTTGTTTATATTTGTGCCATGTACTTCAAGTCCTCCTAAGTGAAGAGGCAATTGGCAGATAGACAGGATTTGCAATCAATCCCCTGCTATTCAGTTGAGTCTTTCACTTTGCTCGCACTACGTGCTGACGCATTTGAATAAACACCCAAAATCTTGTATATAGAGTCAGTCATTGTGGAATAGAGTTCCTCATTCTGGACTCCCACACCTTCTTTGATTCAAGCTCACCCCGGCCAGGGTTAAAAGCTATGAGGTCTAATCCACATTTCCCATTTCATCTACTCATCCTGACGGTCAATGTCAATGGTTAAGAGCCTCACCACCCATAACAGTATCGGCTTGTTTGTCGAGGTTGATATGACCCCTTGACTAAAGCCTAACTTTGATTGAACCTCTTGCTTGTGTATAGAGTGTGCTAATTCATTGATGTGATTGCTTGTGTTTGCTTTGCATATTGTTTGGCATATTGTCTTTGCATTTGTTATTTGCTTTATTTGAGGAGTCAGATGTAAGACCATTGATTGGCTATCTGTTTCCTGTTCCTTTTGGGGTGCTGGATATAAGACCATTTATTGGCACTCCATTTCCTGTTTTGTTTCTTTTGCGGAGTCGGATGTAAGACCATTGATTGGCTATCTGTTTCCTATCTTGTTTTCTTTTGTGGAGTCAGACATAAGACCATTGGTTGGCTATCTGTTTCCCATGTTGCTTTGCGGAGTTGGACGTAAGACCATTTATTGGTATTCCGTTTCCCATTTGTTTTCGGAGTTGGACGTAAGACCATTTATTGGCAATCCATTTCCAGTTTTGTTGCTCCTGTGACCTTTGCTTATTTGCTTATTGCTTTATTGCCTAATTCCAAAGGATGATAATTACTTGGATCATCTACATATGATCTCAAGAGAGGAACTCCTAATGAAGTTTTGCTCCTCATCCCCACCTTTTGTTTCCTTACAACCTCCACTTGCATTTTAACCCAAACCAGAAAACTTTTGTGCAAACATTTTGACTTGTTTCAAAACTAGAAACCTAGGCCTTAGGCCTTTGATTTTCAAACTTCATTTTCACAATACTTCTCTTGAATTGAACTTAATGCTAACTTTGACCATCCTTGTGAATACTTCTAATTGGTTAATTCCACTCACTCAATTGCTTTTGTGGCTCATGTCCACTCCTTAATCAAATTTTCATGCATTAGCCATAGATCTGAATTATCTTAGTGGTTGATGTAAATCTCACCTCATCCTTAGTGATCGAATCGTAAGTCTTCCCTACTGATAACAGGGTTAACCCCTCTAGTATGTCGAAGCTATTCTCACATGGTGGATTGTTGACTCAGGTCGAGTGTTCTCCCTTTGATAATGAAAGACCTTAGGGCTTTTGTTTAAAATCAACCCACACATTTTTTTTGGAAATCTTTTAGCCGAACTACGACGTTTTGATCCTTATCTTTCATGAAAAGGTACGTAGGCAATGGGTTCATCCATCCAAACACAAAAATAACTAATTTGTACATTCTTTTCTCATCTCTTCAATCAATGTTTGCACAAAAATATTTCATAAACAAATAATAATACAACAGTTGTGAAAAGAGGTTCCCTAGGAGTACCTAGGATGTTGTGGGTGCCTAACACCTTCCCATGACATAATTACCCCCTTACCCAGATCTCTGTACCTTTTTTATTAGTTTTCTTTGCAAAACTTCTCAGGCTTTTGTTCGCTTTCTAGCCATTCCTTTGGATAAATAGAAGTGCGGTGGCGACTCTATCTTTGTATGCTTTGCTTTTGATTTAGTCAATAAATCTAAAAGTGACGAATACACCGCTACAGTCATCATACAAACGGTGCAGTGGCAAGGGATAAACAGATGTGTGTATCATTGTCCTCTGCAGAAGCTAAGTACCTAGCTTTTGGAAGCAGGTGTTCATCACTGGTATGGATGAACCTGATGCAGACTGAGTACAATGTCACTCAGAATGTCATGACATTGGAGGCTACTCAGTTTGACAAAGTTAGGGGAAAAGAGGGAATGTGCGCTTCTGAGAAATTATAGCAACTAATGATGTCAGTTAGTTACTGTTTAGTAAGTCAACTTATTAAACAATTAATAGTGCACTTTGAGTGGTCAACAAATAATAGACATTACTCGTGCAACAAGCGTTTCCTATTCCATCGCTTCAAATTTCAGTCTTGCAAACCTTCTCCCAGAGAAACTGTTCAACTCTCCCCTGAGATAGTAATCATGTCGCATTAATCCGACTCAACCTCCTACACGACCCTGTCCGATTCCCCCGGCACTGAGTCTTGCAACCCTAACAGGGAGGATGCTGCTGCCAACGCTGCAACTTCTTCTCATGCAAGAAGACCGAAAGAAACGGTCTCCGGATTCTCCTCAACAATCGCTCTTGAAGAACCAACCAGGGAAGGCTCGAGGTATGTGCATAATGCCATTGCAACTATTGTCACTAAGATACTATCTGGTAATCAGAATGTTCCTGGGGTTTCCGTTCCCTTGAACACTATCATACCTGATAAAGTTGCATGTCAAGAAAACGCAGTCGTCTTAAGAAAGGATGTTTCTGATGATGCTGAGCAACCTGATGCTCATGAGGGTTCAAAGATTGAAAAACCCTTAGACAATGTGAGAGGTGAGAAGGTCGGTGTCACTCAAGATGTCAGTGATAACCCTAAGGCTGACACAGTGAATCTGGAAGAGTTCTCCGATAATGAATTGTTGACCTCAGTTGTCCCTAGCATAGCAAAAAGGGTTAGGACTAGGAGGGAGAAAAAGACTGTGGTGCAGAGGTCCCCAACGAGGGAGGTTGATGTGACAACTTCTCCCAATCAAAAGGTGACAGAGAATTCCCTCAAAAGGAAAGGACATGGACCTGCAAAATCTTGGAGCAAAGAGGTACCCAAGAAAATGAAGACCAAGGCTGTTGTGGTGGAGTCTGATTCAGATGTCCCATGTGATGTCACAACATCTCTGTCTAAGAAGAAGCCAACCACTAGCAAGTTGGCTGCTAGTGTTCCAGAGGTACCTATCGACAATGTGTCATTCCATTTTGCCTCTAGTGTGAACAGGTGGAAGTATGTCTATCACAAGAGACTGGCCTTGGAGAGGGAACTGGCTCAGAATGCCCTGGAATGTAAGGAGATTGTGGACCTTATTAAAGAGGCAGGGCTAATGAGAACTGTGACTCAACTCCCAAAGTGCTATGAGACTTTGGTGAAGGAGTTCATTGTCAATGTGTCTGAGGAATGTGCAGATGGGAAGTCCAGAGAATTCAGAAAGGTCTATGTGCGAGGCAAGTGTGTGACCTTCTCTCCCTCAGTAATCAATCTGTATTTGGGAAGAGCTGATGTAGTGTAACCAGAGCTTGAAGTGACTGACAACAGAATCTGTCAAGTCATCACTACAAATCATGTCCGGAAGTGGCCTCTTAAAGGTAAGCTGGTGGCCAGCCAACTCAGTGTGAAGTATGCTATGCTACACAAAGTTGGAGCTGCCAAGTGGGTGCCCACAAATCACAAGTCAACTGTGTCAGTGATGCTTGGAAAGTTCATCTATGCTGTTGGAACCAAGGCAAAGTTTGACTACGGAACCTACATCTTTGATCAGACCATGAAACATGCTGGGAGTTTCAGTGTGAAGGGACCTATAGCCTTTCCTTCTCTCCTATGTGGCATTGTGCTGAATCAATTCCCAAACATCTTGACAGATAATGACTTTGTGAAAAGAAGAGAGAGTCCGTTGGCATTCAATTACAAACTGTTCCTGGGTAAGCATGTTCCTGACATTGTCATGACAACTGGAGAAACATCCAATGTTGGCAACCAACCAGATAAAGTTGTTGTTATTGCCGTACTCAGAGAGACTTGCAAAGAGCTAGAGGCTAGGAAGGTCACTTTGGAAAAGCTGATTATCCAGTTGGAGAGGTCTAATGATGGTGTGCTTGGTGAAGCTGCTGAGGTTACAGATGGAGCTGCAAGGCAAAGTTCAGAGGGTGAGGAGGAGGACAGTTCTGATGATGACACTAATGATGAGGCTGAGTCTAAGTCAGATGAATAAATCATTTTCTGTAATTCTGTCATTTTAGTGTGTAATTCTGTTTATGTTATGTTGGTCTGTAATTTAAAGTGTTGCTTTGGCAACATTTTTGACAAAAAGGGGGAGTAACACCTGTGATGCCCCAGGACAACAGAGTGTTTTGTTAAACAGATATTCAAGATCCTCTACTCCAGAGGTTGTGCTGCAGTTGATGTTCCACTTCCATGAGTATGAGTGTGTTTATGTGTGCTGCAATTAGAAGTTTTTATTTAACTTCTGTATGTATGCTGTTTTGTGAAGTTTTTATTTAACTTCCATGTGTGTGAGTATGCTGCTACTCTGAGTGTATTAGCTAGGTTAATTTCCTGCTAGATGTGTGTTTTCCGCTGCTATGGACTCTGTTGTGAGACCAAAGTGTTTTAGCCAAAAATTTGCCAAAGGGGGAGTTTGTAGATGTTTAATTGGCTGCATTGTATGGTAAAACACTAGCTGGATTCTAATGTCTTGACTGATGTCATGACATGTTGTGGAGATGTTTGTTTGACTGCATTGTATGCTAGAATATCTAGCTGTACTCTGATGTCTTGGCTGATGTCATGACATTCTGAGTAGTATACTGCAGGTTTAGCTAATATAGGATTTATTGAATGTCAAACTGGATGTTATGACATTCATCCCTGTCAGCAGATACTGAGGAATATAACAGTTGATATTCTGCTATAACTCAGTATGTATTCTCAGTCTGTTTATCAAGGAAATAACAGACCTGGCATAAGGCCTACTGACTGAATGTCAAACTGGATGTTATGACATTTATCATTGACAGCATATACTGAAAAATAGGCAGATTGGTTTTCTGCTACATTTCAGTTTGCAGCTCAGTCTGCTTATCAAGAGGATAACAGACCTGATGTAAGGCTCTATGTGTGAATGTCAAATTGGATGCTTTGACATTTATTAATGTACGTTGATACTGAAGTATGGACAAATTGGTTCTGTACAGTACAACAAATTTGTACAGTCTGTTTTAAGGAAAAACAGACTTAGCACATAGTCTATGTTTTGGACGTCAAACTGAATGTTGTGACATTCATTCCTGACAGCGTGTGCTAAATTGTAGGTTGTTTAGTTTTTCTGTTTCAGCATTTTTCTCAGGCTATTCTTCAGGAAGTCAACAGCTGAGCTAAAATCCAGGAAACCAACAACTAAGCTACAATTAATGAACCTAACAAATAGCCTATTTGTTAGTAACCTAGTTGTGGAATTTAGGTTAACTCGCTTGACCTTAAATTCAGGAAATACAAGTACAAGGCCCAAGTGCTGCAATATAAAAGGATGGCAATCCTTCCTTCAGTACTCAGGGGTTTTAGGCGTGAAGACTTTATGTGTCCAATATACTTCACTGCTGTATTTTTGTGAGTCTTGTATTAGACGTAACTTGTAAGCCAAGCTATTATCATTGAGATGATTGCATTGGTATAGGGTGTTCTTTGAGTTGTAAGTGTTGTGTCACTCTAAGCTTTTAAGCGTGAGTGCTGTGTATCTTGATTAAAGTTGTTAAGCACAATCAAGAGTTGTTTGAAGCGTGACTTCAAAATTGTCTTTAATCTTATTTTAAGGTTGTAATCACTAAGGTGATTGAGGGGGAGTGAGTAGGAACTCTGATCTTAGTGTAAGATTGAAATTGCATTGGGTAGGTATTAAGTGATAGGGTTAAACAGTTGGTTTAAGGTCTGAATTAATACTACTAATAGTGGATTTCCTCCCTGGCTTGGTAGCCCCCAGATGTAGGTCATGTTGGACCGAACTGGGTAAACAATTACTTGTGTTATTTACTGCACTTACTTTTTAAGTTCTGCATAATTCTTGTCTGCGCAGAATTGGATGTCATAACAACCCGTGTGACATCGAAAGTCTGATAACTAGAATTTCACTTTGGATGAACATGGCAATGGTCCTTCAATTGAGCTCTCATAGAATTCCCTAGCACAAAAGCACACACATCAAAAGTTCCATGAAGTAAAACAAGAATGGACAAGGGTGAGTTTAGAGATTTGGTCCTTCTAACCCATCTTCATCATTAAGATCCTTTTACTCCAATTTTGCATAAGGAAGGTCCTAGAATCTAAGTCCAACTCTCCATTTCTTTGCATAGGGAAAGTCCTAGAAACTAAGTCCATTTCTTTGCATTTGGTCCACAATAAACAAAACAAAACACAAGCACAATAATATATACACAATTATGTGCTCAAGTGAGCAAAAGGCAAATGGCATTAATATAAACATGTGCTCAAGTGAGCAAAGAGAAAAACAAATGAATAATATGTGCAAGAATAATAAGTTGCATAAAAGTAAATTGCATAAAGTAAATGTTAATTGTCAATAGTTAGTGTTAGTAGTTAGTGTGCCATAAGGAAAATTTAGCGCTATGTTAAGCAATCGTAATTGGACTTATGTAGAAGTCACAACTATCTGAGGCCGATCAATAATAATGTAGGCAACAAACACAAGTTAGGAGTCTTGATTAGTGAACCAAGTCCCAACAACTTGCCATGCCACAAAAAAGAAAATGAGAAATGATCTTGTATTGGTTTAAGCCTTTTGCATGATTTAGAAGACAACCTATCCTCAATGCAAAGCCATTCACTTGATCAATTGATCAAGATGAATTAGATTTGAATCAAGGAAGGTTAAATCCCTCTAATCAATGCTAACTTATCAACCTTCAACTCATTGATCAAAAAGAAAAAGAAGAAGAAGAAGAAGAAGAAGGAGATGAATAATGAAGAATGGAAATGACAAAATGGTAAAAGAAATATAAATGCATTAAATGGAACATCATGTACCAATCCTCATATGTTGACCAATAACATTGAAAGTCAAGGTCAAACAATCAAAAACAGAAGTGAGATGAAGATTGGGAGTCAAGAAATGAATAAACTCTTTTTGGCATTTTTTTAATATTAAAAATAAACTTGAATTAAAATAAATGGAAAGGTCAAACTTCAAAACTACTTCAAATCAACCTTGAAAGGTCCAAGAAATTTATCCTAAGTTCAACAAGGTCAAACAAAGTTTGACAAAAAATTTCAGCATTTTTAAAAGTTAGAAACTATTTTTAACCAAATAAAAATGAATAAAAATAACCTAATTGAACTAAAATCTCAAATAAATCTTAAATCAATTCAAAAATTGATGAGAATATTTTTCATAGATCCATCATCATTCAAATAGGTCAGGAAAATATTTTTGTATTTTTTGAATATCAAAAACTATTTAAAATGAATTAAAAATAACCAGAAAAGAGAAAATTCACAAAAAATATCAAATGACAAAATAAAAAAATATTAAAAATCAGAAATAGAAACTAGAATTTATTTGGGAAATAATGCAATTGGTCCCATAATTTTTGGATTAAAAATGAGAGAGAGATGATTTTTTGAAATAAAAGGAATTTAAGAAAATAAAAACAGAAATTATAAAAATGCAAAAAAAGGAGGAGCGTTGGATCTGAGCTCATTAATTGAGCTGGCAGATCACACGCTCCTAAGGCGCGCGCCTATGGTGATCCACGGTCAATGCGTGCACATGGAAAAGAAATAAAAGTCATAACAAGCAACGCTCCTGATTGCATTTGGAAATTAGATCACACGGCCAGGATTTAAACTGGACATGATGAAGCCACCATAGCCACCGTCTTCTCCGGTGAGCTCCAGGATTCCGGGCAAATTGCAGAAACTCAAACCTCCATCAAAACGTGTGATCTATACATCATTAGATAGCTGGGATGATGTACATCATCACTGTACCATCCATTTTCATTCTAGATCTCTAGGATTTGAGAAATCAGAAGTAGAAAAATCTGGTGTTCATCATGAACTCAATGAATTGCAAAAATTAAAAGCATAAACATGATACCTCCATTGAGATGACTTCAGCCAACACAAAATCTGAGCCAATAGGTCAAAGGATTAGGAGAATCGAAGAAAATACCAGTTGGAGTGTGTGCTTGAATTCTGGTAGCTTGAGCTTGTTGCCTTGCTTGCTTTATCAAAACAGAAACTCAATGAAGTGTATGATGAAGGTCTAGAAGCACTAGATCTAAGAATACAACCAGATGAAGCTGAATTCTAGATCTGAATTTTTTTGAAGAAAATGCAATTGCTTCTCTAGTGATGGTTAGGGAACGATTTTAGCAGCATTTCAGGTTGAAATTAGGGTGTGAAATGGAGGGAATGAGGTCTCTATTTATAGAGAAAGTGGCAAGGAAAGTGTGGAATGATCCGTGTGCATGGCATGTGAAGCTTCATTGCATGGGCTTGCATGATCATGCACAAGGCGCAAAAACAATGCCAAATGAACTCTGAGCAATAGCCAAAGGGAATTGGACGTGTAGCTTGCAAGGCAAATGCTCATGTAACAAGATTTCAAGTGAATTCTCCAATTGTACCTAAACAATCATCTCTTTGAAAGTACCATTTAAAAAATCCAAGCATAGGCAAATGGGTAATGGTTTGAAAGGTATTTGTATGAGGAACAAATGTTATGTTGGACAAAAACTCATTTGGAGTGTGGAAACTTATGAAATTTGAGTTTAAAGTGTGATGTGCAAAACATGTCAAGGCAAGGTTTTTAAATTGGCCAACTTTCAAGCCCTTCTGTTTTGAGGATGCAAGCTTCAAATGGAAAAACCTCCAACATCAAAGTTGTAGATATTTTCAAGAAAATCAAAATGGACTTAAGTTTTGCATCATTTGGATTTTTGGTGGAGACGTTATGGGCACTTGAAGTTGGACTTTTTTGACTTTTAATGCCTTTGACCCAAAAGGACCTATAATGTATTGCATTATCACATGTGTTTCCTTTGAGATTTTGAAATTTTGTTCAACATAACATTTGAATTAGAAATCTTAATCCTTCCAATGCATTTTATACCACCTCAAAATCATAACAAATGAATGAGTTATGTCCTTGGGAAGTTGACCCAAAATTAGGGTTTCAGTCAAAATGACCTATAATGTATTGGAATGGCAGATGGTTTTCCAAGCTTCAAATCAAATTTGTATGAACATGAAAGTTGTTCATATTATCCTTAAGAACATTTTTGCCTTTTGAACCATCTCCATTTGACCAAGACATAAAAAGTTAGGTCTCAGTGCATTTCAAAATAGTCAGATGAATTGACTGATCAACTTTTCAAGTCCACAACTCATACCTTGATGAATTGAAGATTGAGGATACTCAAATAAGTTCAAATATGCATGAAATGAAGAGTTAAATAACTTCCCTTGATTGTTTTTGACCATGGGCTGAGGTTGCTTCATGAGCAAGGCATTGTGGTGCACAGATGGATTAGGGTTTCTTTGAAGAACAAGGCCTCAAACCCTTTGACTTGCTTTGATCAAAATGATGAATTGAGATGCTAGGGAGGCACATTTGATGGATGAGAGCTTTGGGAACCATTACCATGCTTGCTTTCATCTTCTCTTGGCCATATCATTGCACAAAGGATCTCCTAGAAGCTTTTGACCTTGTGATTGCTCAAGCTACAAACAAAAGATGTTAGTAACATATTTTTGTGCTTTTTGTTAGTAAATAAAATGGGAAAAGCAATGATATACAATTCAAGCATGCTTGGTGATCTCAAACCACTCACAAGGAGTCCCACCCAAAGGCAAGGGAACCAAGATGCTCAATGATCCTTGAGGTTATGCAAATGAAATATTATGATGCCATGAGGGATCTTAGGGACAAAATTAGGGTCTTACAGATGCCCCTATTTAAGGTCATTCTAGCCGGAGAAGTGAAGGTTAAAATCTTCGTCTTGACGAGGTAGAATGGGCTTAAATAATAATCAAAGAGACGAATTTTGGTCCCTAAGAGACCTCATGATGCAAATGTATATATGCAACGGGATAATACTTTGTGGGGAATATGCGTCCACAAAGGAGTAAAGAAAAACGGGAGACACCGACAATCCACATGAGTGATTCATCCCATGGGTCAAAAACCTGGGGACTCTTATGGGGATAAGAAAGAAATGCATGAGCAGGGCACGACTCAAAGTTTGGGGAGCAGAATTCCAAAGGGAATAAACCAATGGAAAGACTCGAGCTGACTCGAAGACGCCCGTATTGGGGAATATGCCAATATAGTGAAACTATCCACAACGGATACTTCAGATAGAAATCTGGACAAAAACAATCCACTAAGGGACCTCGCTGGGGATGTCTAAAAAGACTCTCCTGGGGAAGCAGCGAGATGAGGTGTTACTGGTTACTGGGTAACAAGCTCAATGAGACATGTGATCTGAACACCGACATAAGGGTCAGAGATACAACATGCTCGGGAGGAAATGAACATCTAAGACCGGTATAAGGGTGAGAGATATCAAAACTCCGAAACATCTGAGGAAGACCTAAAAAGGTATATTTCAACTCAGGGAAATCTGACTCCACAGGGGACAAAAGTCATAATAGGGAGCAGAAAGGGAGGAACACCAAGGATACCGGTTACTGGGCATATAATAGGTGACCAACCAAGGCGTGAATTGGGGAATATTCCCAAGACAGTCATCATCCAAAAGAGGGCTAAAAGCAAACTCGATTATAGGATGGATACTCGACTTCGCAAGGGGAAACGAATCTTACTCAACTGGGGAAGAACAAAAGGCTTCGACCGAAGAGTGCATGAGATATACTATCTATTACCGTCAGAACATAGATAATATACTCGCATGGAAGATTATCCACAACCGGTTACTGGGTTAATAAAGGATAAATCGACCGTCAAAGAGAAAGGCATCGGGATACCAAAACTAGGTATATATAATGATGACCAATTCAGGAGAGAAACAATCGTTACCAACAACAACAGGGTAGACGAAAGATGACTCGCTGGGGATACATTGCGTAAACAGGGCAATTATCCAGGAAAAAGAGGAAATATCAACACCGAATATTGGATGAAGATAACCACCAAGGAGGGGATTACACCTACCGGATACTGGGTAGGAAACCACGGAAAAGTAACCGTCATCGATTATGATGAACCAAAGGTTAACTCTACAAATGGGAGAAATAGGGTTTACAACTACCGGTATCAGGGTAGAAAACCACAGATTCCGCCGGGGATAAGATGAATGATTAATAATTATTGAGTAATTATTCATTTATACCGCGGGGAAACAAAGGAAACAGCTTCGAGGGGCCAAATTAGGAACAAACCAAAGAGGCAAACTGAATCAAGACTCGTCCTAATGAGGATATAACTCAATAGGGAAGCCCATCCCAATATATGTGTTGGGGGGGGGGGGGGGGAAACAGAAACAACCATCATCCATGAGGACATAGCTCGGTGGGGAATATGGAAGAAAGGATAGACGCTTTCTGCCTATGGAGCTGACTCTATATGGAGAGATCAGACACACATATCTGCTTGGGGAGATCTATATCACCAATTAGCATGAGAGAACAAACAAACGATATATGGCAAAGAATGCAACATGAATATCTGAATGTTATGATTTATGCATGCATATGCGTGATTTATGTATGATGAATGCTGACAAACAGACATATCTAACACACACAGGATCCAGGAATCAACCACCCGGTACTACCCCTCAAAAGGGAAAACCAAAATCACCAGAGAGCAGATGATCTACCGGAGATCAGAGATACCAGGAAACAACAAAATCTCTGTAGGGGAGGAATCAATAATCATCCCGGCCGGGGATAGGAGTTACAAAGAGACCACTTCCACCACATGAGCAGCTCTACTAGGGAGTCTATCTAATGGATAAAGGGATTATGGGGACCAACCACCAAAAATTGAATCTTCCAGAGAGGACACACCTGTTGAGGAGGAAAGAATCAACTGCTCTGCTGAAGGGACAACTGGTGAACCTCTCAAAATCATACCACTCAAGGTTCCGGAGGTAGAAAATATAGTCATGCCAGGAATATGAACAAATGTCTTACCCTGTTGGAGATCATGCCACCCTTGGGAGAGCACTGAGGATCTCTTAAGTATCCTTTCGTCTTTGTGAATGTTCACTTTGTTTTAAAACAATTTATGAAGAAAATTTATTTGTTTAAAACAATGATATTTTCTCAACTAAAACATGCAAAACATTTGTTGAATAGAAACAAATAAGAGTGCAAATAATTGGATAAAGGCTCAAATTTATTTGATGGAATGGTAGTCTGCAAATGGCAAGACTCCATAGATCTTTACAAGTTTGAAATCGGTGATATATATTGGAAAAGGGCTACATTGCACATAATGACCGTTTCTCCACCAATTCTGAATTCGATGTATTCGAAGCTTCGGTTGATGACGAATGAACGAGAATCTCTGACGAATGATAATTGTAAAACAAAGTCTTGTCAGGATGCAGTTACTTGCCAAATCCCTAATTTTTGCCTAGATTGCCCCAGGATGAGGTACTCAATCTAGCGGGATACAAATATTCATTTTTTCATGTCTCTAACTTTTGCCTGGACCGCCCTTTCGGGTTTTCAATCCACCGAGACGCTCATTTTTGCCTAAGCCGCCCTTTCGGGTTTTCAACTTAGCGAGCTATTCTGTTTTTATTTTTAGGCGAAGTATTTCTTGACTGCATCTGAATTCACAGGACGAGTGAAATCCTCCCCATCCATAGTTGTGAGTATCAAAGCACCGCCTGAAAAGGCTCTCTTAACAACATATGGACCTTCATAGTTTGGAGTCCACTTGCCCCTGGAATCGGGCGTGAAAGACAAGACTTTCTTGAGCACAAGGTCACCCTCTCGGAACACACGAGGCTTGACCTTCTTATCGAAAGCTTTCTTCATTCTATGCTGATATAACTGACCATGGCACATGGCAGTCAATCTCTTCTCTTCAATCAAATTCAGCTAGTCATAACGACTTTGAACCCATTCAGCATCAGTCAACTTGGCCTCCATCAAGACTCTCATTGATGGGATCTCTACCTCTACTGGGAGTACAACCTCCATGCCATAAACAAGAGAGAAAGGGGTTGCCCCTGTTGAAGTACGGACAGATGTACCATATCCATGCAAAGCGAATGGAAGCATCTCATGCCAATCTTTGTACGTAACAACCATATTCTGGATAATTTTCTTGATATTCTTATTAGCAGCTTCAACAACCCCATTCATCTTAGGTTTGTAAGGAGAAGAATTATGATGTGCAATCTTGAACTCACTACACAGTTCCTTCAACATCTTGTTGTTCAAGTTAGATCCATTATCAGTAATGATCTTGTCTGGCACACCATATCGGCATATAAGCTGATTCTTGATAAACTTCACTACCACCTGCCTGGTCACATTTGCATACGATGCCGCTTCAACCCACTTGGTGAAGTAATCAATTGCTACGAGAATAAATCTGTGTCCATTGGACGCTTTCGGCTCTATCATGCCAATCATGTCAATTCCCCACATGGAGAAGGGCCATGGTGATGAAATCATATTTAGAAGTGTCGGAGGAATATGAATCTTATCCGCGTAAATCTGACACTTGTGGCATTTCTTCACATATTTGCAGCAGTCAGACTCCATTGTCAGCCAATAGTAGCTTGCTCTCAACATCTTTTTAGCCATGGCATGTCCATTGGAATGAGTACCAAATGAACCTTCATGAACTTCAGTCATCAACAGGTCTGCTTCGTGTCTATCCATGCATCTGAGCAGAACCATGTCAAAATTTCTTTTATAAAGCAATTCGCCATTGAGGTAGAAATTGCCTGACAATCTCCTTAAAGTCTTCCTATCTTTCACAGATGCCCCAGGTGGGTAAATCTGGCTCTGAAGGAAACACTTGATATCATAATACCACGGCTTATCATCTTTCACTTCTTCTACTGCAAATACATGAGTTGGTCTATCCAAGCGCATCATAGTGATATTGGGAACTTCATTCCACAACTTTACCACAATCACGGAAGCAAGTGTAGCAAGAGCATCTGCCATCCGATTCTCGTCTCGAGGAATATGATGGAAGTCGACCTCAGTAAAGAACGTCGAAATCCTCCTCGCATAATCCCTATATGGAATGAGGCCAGGCTGATTCGTTTCCCATTCACCCTTGATCTGATTAACAACGAGGGCCGAATCACCATAAACATCAAGATGCTTGATCCTGAGGTCAATGCATTCCTCCAATCCCATAATGCAGGCCTCATACTCTGCCATATTATTCGTGCATTTGAAAGTTAGCCTTGTTGTAAAAGGAATATGTGTGCCATGAGGAGTAATGATTACTGCCCCAATACCATTTCCATACTGATTTACAGCGCCATCAAACACCATACTCCATCTGGAACCAGACTCTGGCCCTTCATCGAGTGTAGGTTCATCACAATCTTTCATTTTCAAATACAAAATTTGCTCATCCGGGAAGTCATATTGAACTGACTGATAATCTTCAATCGGCTGATGTGCCAAGTGGTCAGCCAAGATACTACCTTTAATAGCCTTTTGAGCTCGATATTCAATATCATACTCAGATAACAACATCTGCCAACGGGCAATCCTCCCAGTTAAAGCAGGCTTCTCAAATAAATACTTGATTGGATCCATTCTGGATATCAACCAAGTCGTATGATTTAACATATACTGGCATAAGCGCTTAGCAGCCCAAGCAAGAGCACAACATGTCTTCTCAAGCATTGAGTATCGAGACTCACAATCAGTGAACTTCTTACTTAAGTAGTAGATAGCATACTCTTTCTTCCCTGATTCATCTCTTTGACCAAGGACACAACCCATTGAATCTTCAAGAACAGTCAGGTACATGATCAAGGGTTTCCCTTCCACAGGCGGGGACAGAATCGGAGGCTCAGACAGATACTCTTTAATACTATCAAATGCTTTTTGGCAATCCTTGGTCCAATCATGAGACTGATCTTTCCGAAGGAGCTTGAATATCGGCGCACATGTGGCAGTCATGTGGGATATGAATCTGGAAATGTAATTCAAGCGGCCAAGAAAGCCTCAGACTTGCTTCTCAGTTTTGGGCGCAGGCATCTCTTGTATTGCTTTGACCTTTGCAGGATCAACCTCAATACCTCTTTCACTAACAATAAAGCCCAATAACTTGCCAGAACGAACTCCAAATATACACTTGTTGGGATTCAGATGAAGCCTATACTTTCTAAAACGCTGGAAAAGCTTCAACAAGTGCTCTACATGTTCGACTTCCGTTCTTGACTTAGCAATTATATCATCAACATATACCTCAATCTCCTTGTGCATCATATCATGAAACAAAGTAGTCATAGCTCGTTGATACGTGGCTCCGACGTTCTTCAAACCAAAGGGCATCACTCGATAACAGAATGTTCCCCAAGGTGTGATGAATGTTGTCTTCTCCATATCCTCGGGTGCCATCTTAATCTGATTATATCCGGAAAATCCGTCCATAAATGAGAAGACTTTGAATTTAGCTGTATTGTCTACCAACATATCAATATGTGGTAGAGGGAAATCATCTTTCAGACTGGCTTTATTCAAATCTCTATAATCCACACACATCCGGACTTTTTCGTCTTTCTTAGGCACGGGCACAATATTGGCCACCCATTGAGGATATGTAGAAGTCACCAGAAACCCTGCATCAATTTGCTTCTGAACTTCCTCTTTGATCCTCACTGCCATATCAGGATGAGTTCTTCTGAGCTTCTGCTTCACAGGCACGCACTCAGGCTTTAAAGGCAGGAAATGTTGCACAATATCAGTATCTAGACCAGGCATGTCTTCATATGACCAGGCGAAGATATCAACATATTCTCGCAGCAATTTCTTTCAACCCCTTCTTAACAGATTCTTCCAGGAGTGCCCCAATCTTCACCTCTCGCACGCAATCTTCAGACCCCAAGTTGACTGTTTCCAGATTCTCAAGATGTGGCTGAATGATCTTCTCTTCATGCTCAAGTAAACGGGTAATCTCATCAGGAATCTCTTCAACATCATCTTCTTCCACCTCAAATACAGGGAATTCAAAATTGGGAGATGGTGTTGGATCATTATGTTCAATGGGTCTAGAAATCAACCTGCATAATGATTTTGGATATGAAAAGCTTTAGGATTCAAACAAGGCAAATCATTATGCAGATGAAAAGATTGATTTTATTTTATTTTTAGGGTTTTATGTGATCACCAATTTCATGCAAAAAGCGAAAAGGGAAAATAATTGGAAAAACAAACATTTAACATGAATTTATTAAATGAAAATATCATTGTATTTATGTTGCCAACAATGTCATCACTCCTCCTTTTGGCATGGGAGAAGGGTTTTTAACCAAAGTGATCATTACGTTGACTTGTGGATAACTGTAGGAACATCCACAACGACCCAATTGTTGCAGACCCCTCCAGGGATGATGAAATTGTCAGAGTCCTCTGCATCCTCTTCCAAGACAGCAGCAGCTTCCTCATCTTGACCGGTGTGGATGAAACCTCCACTCTTGAATAACCCTTGCGCGTTGAAGACCCCAGAAGAAAAGCCAATGTCAGCCCGGGACTTATTGTCTTCTAACTCAATCATTTTTCCTAAACCAGCAGTCGCACCACACTCGATGGCCAACTTCGCATCTTTATAGGAAGTAAATGAAGGAGTTCTCTTCTCAACAGGCTCAGCTATAGATAAAGCTTGGAAAGGAGTTCCAACTTCATCCTCGGCATCTATATATGAGAAGGAAGACAAGTGGCTAACTAGGAGAGCCTTTTCTCCCCCTATCACCACCAGTTTCTTATTCTTCACAAATTTCAGTTTCTGGTGTAGGGTGGATGTCATGGCGCCAGCCTCGTGAATCCATGGTCTGCCCAACAGACAGTTGTACGATGGGTGGATGTCCATAACCTGGAAGGTAATTTGGAAATCACTTGGTCCAATCTTGATTGGGAGATCAACTTCCCCAATCACAGTTTTACGCGACCCATCGAAAGCTTTCACAACAACTCCACTCTGCCTCATGGGAGGCCCTTGATATGATAGTCTTGAAAGAGTGGACTTTGGCAATACGTTCAGGGATGACCCAGTGTCCACCAGCACATTGGACATGGCGTCGTCTTTGCAATTCATGGAGATGTGTAATGCCAAGTTGTGGTCTCTTCCCTCCTCAGGGAGATCAGAGTCACAAAAGCTCAAATTGTTACAAGCGGTAATGTTTGCAACAATGCTATCGAATTTCTCTATCGTGACATCATGATCTACATATGCCACATCCAAAACTTTTTGCAGAGCCTCTCTATGTGGTTCTGAATTCAATAGCAAAGATAATACTGATATTTTGGATGGCGTCTGCAGAAGTTGGTCTACAACATTGTATTCACTCTTCTTGATGAGCCTCAGCATCTCATCACAGTCTTCTTTCTCATTGCCACTAGGGCCAACAGAAGTAGGAGTTTTTAGTACAGAGGAGGGTTTAACAACAAGTGCCGGATTCGGGGGATTCACCGCATTCCCAATCGGGCGTTCAACAAAATCAGCACTAGCTTGAGGCCTCGGTGGTGCTGAAAATACACGACCGCTGCGGGTCAAACCACTTACATCAGCGATGTTCACCACAGACGAAGAAGGCAAAGGCACTTCTTTCTCTCCTTCTACAGCAACAGCATTGTAACGAAAGGGAATCGCTTTTTCAGAAGAATATGGCACTGGACCGGCAGGCTTAATGATCAGAGAAGGAAAAGCCTTCTGCTTGCTACCATCATACTTGATGATAACAGGTTCGGGCATCCGGAATACTGGGGAAATCACGTTGACCTCAGGTTCATCTTCATCAACATTCCTATTCTGAAGAATCTCAATAACTCCTTCATCCAGCATTTCCTGAAGATCTTTACGCACCTGGCGACATCCCAAGCGGTTAATAGAGCAGACTCGGCATCTATCATGGTCGTGCTCATAGTGATTGTAATCACACAGCAAACGATACATCTCGACCAAGGATTGTCGGATATGACTGACATATTTGACCTTGTACTTGCCAGGGCAGCCCTGGACCATGTTAACAGATTTCCCATGCTCGGGCAATGGGTTCTTCTTCACATTAGGACCTACGTCCTCGAAGCACAAAATGCCACACCTCACAAGGTCTTAAACCTTGGTCTTCAAAGGATAGCAATTCTCCACGTCGTGGCCGGGAGCACCAGAATGGTAGACACAATGTAATTCGGGCTTATACCACCACTGAGGGTTAGCAGGTATAGCCGGTGGGTCTCTCGGAGTAATCAGCTTCCTCTCTATCAAAGAGGGATATAGTTCTGCGTACGTCATTGGAATAGGATCAAAGGTGACCCGTTTCCTCTCGTAACTCGTGTTGGTTTGATTACTGTTTCGAGGCTGGTAAGCCTGTTGTTGCGGACGGTGTTGTTGTTGCTGATATTGTTGATGTGGTTGCTGATTGTTGCTATGTTGGTGATACTGCCGATTGTCTCTGAACACAGGTGCTATATGAGCCACCTGGTGCTGGTTACTGGCGGGACGCACAGTCTTCCTCCTCACAGAGGGTCTTCTTGGTTTCACATGGGAGGTCACAGCATGTGCCTCTCCATCTTTCTTCTTTGCAAACGCCCCATAGCGCTTGGTAGAAGAGCCTTCCTCTCTGGTCAGACGTCCTTCTCTAACCCCTTCTTCTAACCGCATCCCCATATTCACCATCTCGGTGAAGTCAGAAGGAGCGCTAGCAATCATCCGCTCATAATAGAATAAACTCAAGGTCTTCAGAAAGATCTTGGTCATTTCCTTCTCTTCTAGCGGAGGCACGATCTGTGCTGCCACCTCTCGCCACCTCTGGGCATACTCTTTGAGTGTTTTCTTGTCCTTCTGGGACATGTCCCTCAACTGATCCCTATCGGGAGCCATATCCACGTTATATTTGTATTGCTTGACGAAGGCCTCGCCAAGGTCGTTGAAGGATCGGATGTTCGCACTGTCTAACCCCATGTACCATCTCAGGGCAGCACCGGACAGACTGTCCTGAAAGTAGTGGATGAGCAACTGGTCGTTATCAGTCTGAGTAGACATCTTCCTGGCATACATGACCAGGTGGCTGAGAGGACAAGTGTTTCCTTTGTATTTTTCAAAGTCAGGGACCTTGAACTTCACAGGAATCTTCACGTTGGGAACTAAGCAGAGATCGGCAGCAGACTTGCCAAAAAGATCCTTTCCTCTAAGAGTCTTCAATTCCTTGCGAAGCTCAAGAAATTGATCGTTCATAGCATCCATCTTCTCATATACATCTGGGCCCTCAGACGGCTTAGAATGATAGATGGTGTCGTCTACTCTGGGCATGGTATGCACGACAGGAGGAGGAATAGCAAGGACCGAGCTAGATGCCGGTATAGAAGCAAAAGTTGGAGTAGGACCCTCAGGCATGAAATTAGGAGGCATCCCCCACGGAAACCCGGTTGGCATGGCTGTAGGAGCAAAGTATGCACTGGCTGCAGGCACAGTTGAGGAGACAATCTCTAAGATAACTGTCCTCTAGGGAGGAGTTGAAGGCGTCGGAGAAGATTGGCTCTGGGCAGCCAAGAATGATTCCATCAAAGTGCTCAGTCTGGCCACTTCCTCTTTGAGTTCACGATTTTCTTGCTCTAGTTGATCCATCAGTCTTGCAGAGTTGGCTCTAGTGTAGTACCGGTGAGTCAGCTTGTCTTCAAAATAAATGAAGAGCACAGAGTTAGACCACGGGACAAGAGGCCGGAAACAAAACCTGCTTATGCACATGATGCATGCAATGCTTGTGCACATGATTTCTCTTTATATTTCAAAGGAACTTTAGGGTTTTACTTGCAAATTTTTGGAATCATTTAACATTCATCACATATAGAAATATCTCATAAAATAATATCAGGGAAAAGAAGTACAGCATTGTCAATTATGTGCAAGAGGAAAGGAAAATAATCATCCTATGGATCCCTAGAAACAATCATCTAATGCTCGGGACACAGGAAGATAGGATGCGCAAAGCCTCTTTACTTCCTCCTCATAAGCTGCCTCCATATCCGCCTTCTCTTTGGCGAGTCGATCGTACTTCCTCTTCCAAAACCGGGAAGACTGAGGAAGTAGAGAAGTCCATGCATCATTAGGTTCATCAATAACCTGATGCTCGAGGAACTCAATCAAAGCGTCTTTCTCCTAAATCTGCTGAAGCAACTCTTCCCTTTCATGGATCCAGGCACGTGATAGGTCTTCGTCTCTCAACTCCTCTACTCCTTGATTAGGGAGGGTTGAAGGCCCAGCCAAAATCATAGGTGTAGATCTCGGATACTCGTAAGGCATGAGATACTCAGAAGCTCTCCTCCTTACCCAAGCAATATAAGGCTCCAAAGCAATGCAATTCTTAGGACCCAACTCCTTCCTTTCTTATGAATCTTGCGCCAAGCGCGTACCATTCTGCCCTTCAAGCCCTGGGGATATTTACCCTCCTGAAAGAACACACCCTCTAACAGAATGTTATTAGGTTTATCCTTTAGGGGGAACCCAAGCTGACGGCGTGCCAAAATAGGGTTGTAGTTAATCCCACCACATGTACCAAGAAGAGGCACATTGGAGAATTCACCACAAGAGTCAATAATTTGCACACCATCATACACACGGTTATACCAAGAGATATCATCATTAGTGAGAGACATAAGTCTCGTGGACCACCGTAGACATCCCTTGTTTTCCTTGAAAGCGATCGTCTGAGGTAAGTGAGAAATAAACCACTTATACAACAGAGGCAAACAGCACACAATGGCGCCACCACCCTTTGCATTCCTCATATGCAAAGAGAAATAGGCATCACCCAACAGAGTAGGAACGGGATTAAGAGTAGAAAAGATCCTAATAGCGTTCACATCCACAAACTTGTCGATGTTGGGGAACAATACCAACCCATAGATGAGAAGTACAAATATGGCCTCAAAGCCATCCTCACTCATGGCCTTCCCATAAACAGTAGCTTGAGCAACGAGGAACTCGGAAGAGAGACCTTGAATTCCACCTTTGGTAGTCATATGAGCACCAACCAGAGATTCATTTATATGCAACATGTCAGCTATCTCTTGAGAAGTAGGAATACTTTCCAAGCCACTGAACGGCAACTGATCCAGGATAGGTATACCCACAAGATAAGCATACTCCTCAAGGGTAGGCAAAAGCTGAAAGTCCGGGAACGTGAAGCAACGGTACAAGGGATCATAAAACTGTACCAATACACTCATCAATCCTTCGTCCACCTGAGTAGTCAGAAGAGGAAGAAGCTTCCCAAAACGAGCTTTGAAACCCAAGGGATCTAGTACATAGGATGTCAGATTCCTTAACTCTTTCAAATCTGGTTGTCTGAAGTTGTACTTCTTTGTCTTTCCATGTCTGAAAATTTTGCAAATAAACCCCTTAAGTTCCTTGAAAATTTTCTTCATTGATGATATGGATACAAATGGGTGCATGAATGCATGAATGCAACAATCACACTCAAGGATCAAGCAAAGCACACCAAACAAAGTTCATGGGATGGATCATATTATCCTTAATATCAATCATCCATTTTGGTGGATTATGGTTTACACCTTATCAACACCCAAGTTCCATTGATATTAAGGATATATGAACGGATCAACCATGAATCAAGGGTTTGTTGCAAGTCACGAGCATGGAGTCTAGGTTAAGAGCCACCCAAAGGGAATGTACTAGGGTTTAAACCTGCCAAACATGTTCTACAAGAGGTTCCCATAGTCATCATCCCATCTTTCGGATATTATCGGAGAAACGACTACTCGTATTCCAAAAATATTCTCAAGAGAGACTCTTATGAGCGTAGTATCGCGTAACAATCGTGTCAAATCTTACACTTGAACGACTTTCGCACTACATCCTAAAAATAGGCCAAGATGGGCTTGGTAAACTAAGGTCCTTGGCTTCTAAGGTCTATATTGGAAAGAGTAATGTCTAACCACAACTTACTTGTGTTACATTATTGATCCCAACATGACCTCCACCAAGTGAATGGACTTGCAAGTCAACTTGCTAAGGAATAACTCCACACAAGTCAACAAGACTATGCCATTCTCCTATCCTAAGCGCACTCGAGTCCGGGTATAGAACTCATATCACAAAAATCACCAAGCATACAAGGAATTAATATCAAGCAAATCAATCATTACATACAATACAGTAATCCCAAATTGCACAAAAAATATGTCACAAAACAATACAATACAACAAGCATGAAAAGTTGGCAAAACCCACTAGGCAAATGATTTCCCCAGCAGAGTCGCCACTTTTCTGTAGCAGGGTATTCGTTACCATTAGAGATATTGACTAAATCCAAGGTAAACCATACAAGTCGAGTCGCCACCGCATTTCTATTTATCCAAAGGAATGGTTAGAAAGCGAACAAAAACCTAATAGTTTTAACAAAAACTAGTAAAAGAAACAGAGATTTGGGTAAGGGGGGTGGTTATGCAATGGGAAGGTGTTAGGCACCCAAAACATCCTAGGTACTCCTAGGGAGCCCTTTTCATACTTGTGAGGGTTGTTGTCTTGTGAAAAATTTGTTTGTGAAAACATGATTGAAGAGATGAGAAGAGAATATACAAGTTTATTTACATTTTTGTTTGGATGGATAAACCCATTGCCTACGTACCATCTTATAAAAAGATTAGGATCAAAACCTCGTAGTTCGGGGTAAAAATCTCAAAACAAATTGGTGAATTGATTGATCCAAAAGCCTTAAGGTCTTTTGTTATCAAAGGGAGAAAACTCAACCAAACCACAAATCCACCATGTGAGGATAGCTTCAACATGCTAGTGAGGGGTTAACCCTATAATAAGCATGGAAGACTCATTGTCCATCACTAAGAATATAGGTGAGTATTACATCTACCACAAATATAACTCAAACCTAATAGCTAAAAGGTTATGGAAAATTTAATTAAGAAGGTGGCCATTGGAACCACAAAAGCACATTTGAATGGGTTATATTTACCAATTGGAAGTATATACAAAAGTGGTCAAAGTTGACTTAAAGATTCAATTCAAAATAAGTGTTATGAAAAGAGAGTTTGAAAATCAAAAGCATAAGGCTTAGGTTTCTAATGTTTGAAAACAATAGTTAAATGTTTGCACAAAAAGGGTTTTGGCTTGGGTTAGAGTGGAGAGATGAAGAAGAAGGGCTAAGTCCTAAGGAAAAGCAAAAAAGGTGAAGGGAAAGAAATGAACCACACAAGGAGATCCTCTCTTGAGATCATATTGATGATCCAAGAAGCTCCAATCCTTTGGAATAAGCAAGCACAAAGCATAAGCAACCAAACAAGTCTCATAAGAGATCCTCAATGTATCTTGTGTCTTTCACTTTGGATGAACATGGCAATGGTCCTTCAATTGAGCTCTCATAGAATTCCCTAGCACAAAAGCACACACATCAAAAGTTCCATGAAGTAAAACAAGAATGGACAAGGGTGAGTTTAGAGATTTGGTCCTTCTAACCCATCTTCATCATTAAGATCCTTTTACTCCAATTTTGCATAAGGAAGGTCCTAGAATCTAAGTCCAATTCTCCATTTCTTTGCATAGGAAAAGTCCTAGAAACTAAGTCCATTTCTTTGCATTTGGTCCACAATAAACAAAACAAAACACAAGCACAATAATATATACACAATTATGTGCTCAAGTGAGCAAAAGGCAAATGGCATTAACATAAACATGTGCTCAAGTGAGCAAAGAGAAAAACAAATGAATAATATGTGCAAGAATAATAAAATGCATAAAAGTAAATTGCATAAAGTAAATGTTAATTGTCAATAGTTAGTGTTAGTAGTTAGTGTGCCATAAGGAAAATTTAGCGCTATGTTAAGCAATCGTAATTGGACTTATGTAGAAGTCACAACTATCTGAGGTCGGTCAATAATAATGTAGGCAACAAACACAAGTTAGGAGTCTTGATTAGTGAACCAAGTCCCAACAACTTGCCATGCCACAAAAAAGAAAATGAGAAATGATCTTGTATTGGTTTAAGCCTTTTGCATGATTTAGAAGACAACCTATCCTTAATGCAAAGCTATTCACTTGATCAATTGATCAAGATGAATTAGATTTGAATCAAGGAAGGTTAAATCCCTCTAATCAATGCTAACTTATCAACCTTCAACTCATTGATCAAAAAGAAAAAGAAGAAGAAGAAGAAGAATGAGATGAATAATGGAGAATGGAAATGACAAAATGGTAAAAGAAATATAAATGCATTAAATGGAACATCATGTACCAATCCTCATATGTTGACCAATAACATTGAAAGTCAAGGTCAAACAATCAAAAACAGAAGTGAGATGAAGATTGGGAGTCAAGAAATGAATAAACTATTTTTGGCATTTTTTTAATATTAAAAATAAATTTGAATTAAAATAAATGGAAAGGTCAAACTTCAAAACTACTTCAAATCAACCTTGAAAGGTCCAAGTAATTTATCCTAAGTTCAACAAGGTCAAACAAAGTTTGACAAAAAATTTCAGCATTTTTAAAAGTCAGAAACTATTTTTAACCAATTAAAAATGAATAAAAATAACCTAATTGAACTAAAATCTCAAATAAATCTCAAATCAATTCAAAAATTGATGAGAATATTTTTCATAGATCCATCATCACTCAAATAGGTTAGGAAAATATTTTTGTATTTTTTGAATATCAAAAACTATTTAAAACGAATTAAAAATAACCAGAAAAGAGAAAATTCACAAAAAATATCAAATGACAAAATAAAAAAATATTAAAAATCAGAAATAGAAACTAGAATTTATTTGGGAAATAATGCAATCGGTCCCATAACTTTTGGATTAAAAATGAGAGAGATATGATTTTTTGAAATAAAAGGAATTTAAGAAAATAAAAACAGAAATTATAAAAATGCAAAAAAGGAGGAGCGTTGGATATGAGCTCATTAATTGAGCTGGCAGATCACACGCTCCTAAGGCGCGCGCCTATGGTGATCCACGGTCAATGCGTGCACATGGAAAAGAAATAAAAGTCATAACAAGCAACGCTCCTGATTGCATCTGGAAATTAAATCACACGGCCAGGATTTAAACTGGACGTGATGAAGCCACCGGAGCCACCGTCTTCTCCGGTGAGCTCCAGGATTCCGGCCAAATTGCAGAAACTCAAACCTCCATCAAAACGTGCGATCTATACATCATTAGAAAGTTGGGATGATGTACATCATCCCTGTACCATCCATTTTCATTCTAGATCTCTAGGATTTGAGAAATCAGAAGTAGAAAAATCTGGTGTTCATCATGAACTCAATGAATTGCAAAAATTAAAAGCATAAACATGATGCCTCCATTGAAAGGACTTCAGCCAACACAAAATCTGAGCCAATAGGTCAAAGGATTAGGAGAATCGAAGAAAATACCAGTTGGAGTGTGTGCTTGAATTCTGGTAGCTTAGGCTTGTTACCTTGCTTGCTTTATCAAAACAGAAACTCAATGAAGTGTATGATGAAGGTCTAGAAGCACTAGATCTAAGAATACAACCAGATGAAGCTGAATTCTAGATCTGAATTTTTTTGAAGAAAATGCAATTGCTTCTCTAGTGATGGTTAGGGAACGATTTCAGCAGCATTTCAGGTTGAAATTAGGGTGTGAAATGGAGGGAATGAGGTCTCTATTTATAGAGAAAGTGGCAAGGAAAGTGTGGAATGATCCGTGTGCATGGCATGTGAAGCTTCATTGCATGGGCTTGCATGATCATGCACAAGGCCCAAAAACAATGCCAAATGAACTCTGAGCAATAGCCAAAGGGAATTGGACGTGTAGCTTGCAAGGCAAATGCTCATGTAACAAGATTTCAAGTGAATTCTCCAATTGTACCAAAACAATCATCTCTTCGAAAGTACCATTTAGAAAATCCAAGCATAGGAAAATGGGTAATGGTTGGAAAGGTATTTGTATGAGGAACAAATGTTATGTTGGACAAAAACTCATTTGGAGTGTGGAAACTTATGAAATTTGAGTTTAAAGTGTGATGTGCAAAACATGTCAAGGCAAGGTTTCTAAAATTGGCCAACTTTCAAGCCCTTTTGTTTTGAGGATGAAAGCTTCAAATGGAAAAACCTCTTACATAAAAGTTGTAGATCCTTTCAAGACAATCAAAATGGACTTAAATTTTGCATCATTTGGATTTTTGGTGGAGAAGTTATGGGCACTTGAAGTTGGACTTTTTTTACTTTTAATGCCTTTGACCCAAAAGGACCTATAATGTCTTGCATTATCACATGTGTTTCCTTTGGGATTTTGAATTTTTTTTCAACATAACATTTTAATTAGACATCTTAAGCTTTCCAATTCATTTGATACCACCTCAAAGTCATAAAAAATGAATGAGTTATGTCCTTGGTAAGTTGACCCAAAATTAGGGTTTCAGTCAAAATGACCTATAATGTATTGGAATGGCAGATGGTTTTCCAAGCTTCAAATAAAATTTTGATGAACATGAAAGTTTTTCATATTGCCCTTAATAACATTTTTTATTTTGGAACCATCTCAATTTGACTAACACATAAAAAGTTAGGTCTCAGTGCATTTCAAAATAGTCAGATGAATTGACTGATCAACTTTTCAAGTCCACAACTCATACCTTGATGAATTGAAGATTGAGGATACTCAAATAAGTTCAAATATGCATGAAATGAAGAGTTAAATAACTTCCCTTGATTGTTTTTGACCATGGGCTGAGGTTGCTTCATGAGCAAGGCATTGTGGTGCACAGATGGATTAGGGTTTCTTTGAAGAACAAGGCCTCAAACCCTTTGACTTGCTTTGATCAAAATGATGAATTGAGATGCTAGGGAGGCACATTTGATGGATGAGAGCTTTGGGAACCATTACCATGCTTGCTTTCATCTTCTCTTGGCCATATCATTGCACAAAGGATCTCCTAGAAGCTTTTGACCTTGTGATTGCTCAAGCTACAAACAAAAGATGTTAGTGACATATTTTTGTGCTTTTGGTTAGTAAATAAAATGGGAAAAGCAATTATATACAATTCAAGCATGGTTGGTGATCTCAAACCACTCATAAGGAGTCCCACCCAAAGGCAAGGGAACCAAGATGCTCAATGATCCTTGAGGCTATGCAAATGAAATATTATGATGCCATGAGGGATCTTAGGGACAAAATTGGGGTCTTACAGTGATATACTACACAAGAGAAACTTAGACATGGTTTTGCTCAGATGCGTGGATAGACATGAAGCAGACTTGTTGATGACTGAAGTGCATGAAGGATCCTTTGGTACTCATTCCAATGGACATGCAATGGCAAAGAAGATGTTGCGAGCAGGTTACTATTGGCTGATAATGGAATTTGACTTGTGCAAATTTGTGAAGAAATGCCACAAGTATCAAATATATGCTGATAAGATTCATGTTCCTCCGACACTTTTGAATGTTATCTCTTCCCCATGGCCCTTCTCCATGTGGGGAATTGATATTATTAGGATGATTGAGCCCAAAGCTTAGAATGGACATCGTTTCATTTTAGTGGCAATTGACTACTTCACAAAATGGGTTGAAGCGGCATCATATGAAAATGTAACCAAGCAAGTCGTTGTAAGGTTTATCAAGAATCAGATTATATTCTATTATGGTGTGCCAAGTAAGATCATTACTAACAATGGATCAAACTTGAATAACAATATGGTAGAAGCTCTTTGTAAAGACTTCAAGATTCCACATCATAATTCTTATTCCTATAGACCCAAGATGAATGGGGTTGTTGAAGTTGCGAATAAGAACATCAAGAAGATTATCCAGAAGATGGTTGTCACGTATAAGGATTGGCATGAGATGCTCCCATTTGCTTTACATGGGTATCGTACATCCATCCGCACTTCAACAGGGGAAACCCCTTTCTCTCGTGTGTATGGTATGGAAGTAGTACTCCCCGTAGAGGTTGAGATTTCTTCATTGCGTGTGCTCATGGAAGCCAAGTTGACTGAAGTTGAATGGTGTCAAACCAGGTTTGATCAGTTGAATTTGATCGAAGAGAAGAGATTGACTACCATGTGTCATGGTCAGTTATATCAGCAGAGAATGAAGAAAGCTTTTGATAAGAAGGTCAAACCTCGAGTATTCAGAGAAGGTGACCTTATGCTCAAGAATATTTTGACGTTCAAGCCAGATTCTAGAGGAAAATGGACTCCCAATTATGAAGGCCCATATTTTGTTAAGAGAGCCTTTTCAGGCGGTGCATTGATTCTTACAACTATGGATGGTGAAGAGTTCACTCGTCTTGTGAATGCAAATGCAGTAAAGAAATACTTCGCCTAAAATAATAAAAGAACAGCTCGCTAAGTTGAAAACCCGAAAGGGCGGCTTAGGCAAAAATGAGCGTCTCGGTGGATTGAAAACCTGAAAGGGCGATCCAGGAAAAAATTAGAGACATAAAATAGAAAGAATTTCTCGATAAGTTGAGTACCCCACCTTGGGGCAACTTATGCAAAAATTATGGACTATGGCAAGTAACTGCATTCTGCTGATCTTTAGTGATTTTGAAGACTTGTTTGAGCACAAGGATTGACATCAGTTCATCATCCCAGTAGCGGTCAAGAGCACAGTGGATATCAAGATTTGGTAGAGGGATTAAGGATCATTTGTATTCGATGTAACCCTTTTCCATATAAATTACCATTTTCAACTTTGTAAAATCTATGGAGTCTTGTCATTCACAGACTACCATTCTATTAAATAAAGTTGAGCTTTTATCCAATTGATTCTACTCTTATTTACTTCAGTCAATAGTTTTAAATTTTATTATGATCATTTTGAAATTAAATTTTTAAATCAAAATCAAGTTTTCTTTAAAATATAAAAGCAAGAACTTTTCCAAAGCAAGTAAAAGGAATATCAACAACATTTCAATAAATAGTTAATCCTTAAATGTGAAACATCAAAGGTTCCCCAAGCAGTTAACCCTTCTTGGTATCCCTAGACGCTAGTATTGATTCAGTTCCTCAGCGGAATGTTTGATCCTAAGTGGAATTCCTTTTCTCGTCCCCAGTTGAGTTAGTTGGTTCAGATGCCCTGTGACGTGTCCTTGTCCCCAATAGAGTTTCGGCCTTCCCCAGCGGAGTTCATATTTCCTCAACAGGTGGATCATCATTAGAGATGTTTGATCTTCCCTAGTAGATCGCTTTGGTGTCCCCACTAATCGCCATTGATCTTTGCTCCTAGTCAGAGTTTTTCCTCCTGGTTTCTGAGCAGGTTTTGTTGATTTATTTTCTCTGTAGGATTGTCTCCCATTGTTTTATGTTGTTGACCTAAAAATTCCCCACAAATTGGATGTTCTATCCTCGAGAGATCTCCTCCGTCCTCGGTTAGGGTTGAGCCTTTGGGATGTTGATCTCTCTGTTCTCCGACAGTTGTCTCCATATTTTGTGGATTGACCGAGGATTGTACCGGTGGTTCAATTTCTTTGCGACACCTTTGTATCCTTTGTGATAGTTTTGTCAGCATAATCATCATATATACATATACATATACATTCATATAATTTCATAATTTGCATATCCTGCATCTTCACTTTTGATTTGTTTGAGATTCTCATTCTCTGTTATGGCGACATTTTATCCTTATACCAAATCTGGTATCTGTCCTCCTTCAATTATAGAGTGTCGGCCCCTTAAGCAGAAAAACTTTAACCTTTCTTTGTTTCCCCACTGAGTTTGTTTCCTCGTAGATGATTGCTATTTCAGTTTCCCCTCCAGTAAATTTTCTGGATGGAACTACTCCCCTTGAGTTATGTCCTCAATGGGTTGAGTTTTGATTGATTGTTTCTTTCTAGCTCTTACCTAGATAGATATTTTGGTCCCCTAAGATTCTATTACCCAGTAAGTGGTAATATTCTTCTTAGTTTGCAATTTGTTACTTCTTGCCCAATACCCGACAAAAGTACCCTTTTTCTCCTCAGTAGAGTCCCCAGGAAGTATATCCTTGATATGTTCATCTTAACCAGGTGACGGGTATCTTTCCTTCCCCCGCAGGAGTCTATCCTTGATATGTTCACTTTAACCAGTGACGAATTTCCTTCTCTTGGTGGTATTTTATCCAGTAACTGATAGATGTAATCCCTATTTTTGCTCCCCTTTTCAGAGTCTATCCTTGATATGTTCATCTTAACCGGTGACAGATTTTCTCTTTGATTAGTTTTCTACCCAGTAATCGGTAGTTGTAATCCCTACTTTGTCCCCTCGCGGAGTTAATCCTTGATATGTTCATCCTAACCGGTGACGGGTTTTCTCTCCGACGGTTTTCTATCCAGCTTTCGATAGATGTAATTCCTACCCTTTTTGTTCAGTTGGTATATCCTCGATATGTTCATCCTAACCAATAACTGGTATCCTCCTTGACGTTTTCCAGACAAGTCTATCCTTGATATATTCATCTTATCCAGTGACGGATCTTCTTCCCTGTTGAGTTTATCCTTGATATGTTCATCCTAACCGATGACGGATACTCTCACCCTTGGTCTTCTACCCAGTAACTGGTAGTTGTAAACCCTTTTTCTGCAGTTTCCCCAGCAAGGTTATTCTTACCCAGTAAACGGTAATGAAATTCCCTACTGGCGATCCTCAGCGAGTCATCCTTGATATGTTCATCATAACCGATGACGGATGGTCTCTCTGACGGATCTTTATTATCTCCTTACCCAGTAACAGGTAGTAGATAATAGATTTCTGCTCCTCCTGTTTTGAAGTTTATCTTCCCCAGTTGAGTTGAGTGCACATTTCCTTAGAGAAATCATTTTCCCTGCATGATTCAAGTACTTCAGTTTTATCCTGACTTACTCGTATCCCCTGCAGATGTTTTTGTTTCCCCGGCTGAGTCTTTCCATTTTGTGTGGAATCCCTCTAGTCCCCCCAGTAGTTTTAACTCGTAACCTGGCCTACGCATAACTCCTTTTTATCCCCTCAGAGTCTTTGTCTCCCCAGCGAGTTTTCCTTATGGAATGCATTATGCTCCTGCAGACTTTCGGTCTCTCTGATTTCTTTTTCCTTTGTGGCAATATTTCCCCATAGAGCATTTTGCATTCATGTCATATGCATCGTGAGGTCTCTTAGGGAGCAAAATTTGTTTTTATATGTTGTTATTTAAGCCCATTCTACTAAGTCAACATGAAGATTTTAACCTTCGCCTCCTCAGTTAGAATGTCCTTAAATAGGGGCAGCTGTAAGACCCCAATTTTGACCCTAAGATCCCTCATGCAATTTCATCATAGGCATTAGCATTGGTATCATACCTTGGCATCCTCCTTACCCCTCTTTCATTGGGTTTGTTTTGGGAGAGATAACCAAGCACTTTGTGATTGTATCATACTTGTATTTTATCATTTTTTTACTAACCAAAATACCAAAAATGTGTCTTTGCATTTGTCTAACTCTTTTGTAGGAAGGGCATGATCTCATTTATTCATCAAGTTCACATCTAGTGTTTGAGACCCTCATGAACAAAGAGCACAACCAAGAATTGATTCAAGAATGGTTATGAACATCATATATGAGTCCCAATGATCTCTACATGTTATATTGATCAAGTTTTCTTCAAGAGTTTGAGGGTGATTTGCCTTGGAAACCCTAGTTTGACTGGGTATCTTGAGTAACTTCTCTAACAAGCTATCTCACCAATTGATCAAAATTCTCAAGGGACACTTCAAAATTCATCATCTTATGCATATATGATCTAACATGAGCCAAGAAAGTCAAGAGAATTAGAAATTAGCAAGTTGGTTGATGGTGGTTGGCTAGATGAATTCATCTGATCAAAACTGGGTCTCCCTAGACCCTATCTCCTAAAATATTTACCATATGTAAATTATTCAAAGAGAAAGATTATTCTAAATTACATTCCAAACAACTTTCATGTTGATACCTAGAGCTAGTTTTGCTTCGAAAATCATTTTCTATGTTGAAACATTATAGGTCATTTTGTCTAAACCCTAATTTGAAAGTTAACTTCCCAATGCCATAACTTGCTCAATTTTTATGATATGAAAGATTTCCGGGTTGCAAAATCAAATACAATTTGTCTACTTCAACTTTGATGTTTGGAGTGGGAGCTAATTCAACTTTTTTGAGCATGTGATATGAGGTTACATTATAGGTCACTTTTGACCTATACCATTGATCAAGTGATTTTTCCAAACTTCAAAAATGCATAACTCTATCATTTCAAATCCAAATGACATGAAATTGGTGACAATTTTGAAGGTCTTTGAGAGAGATACAACTTTGATGAAGACACTTTTCTCATTTGAAGCTCATATAAAAAGTTAAGCAAGGTGGAATATTGAGATATATGGCTTGATACTTAGAAAAAATTTGATATGTCAAAAATTTCCAAACTTCCACCTCAAATTTCTCCAAATTACAAGCTCCAAATGAAAAAGTGTTGAACATGAAAGTTGTTCCTCTTGATCTCACCTTTCCAAAGATCTCAAATTCATTCATTTTGGACAAGAAATGCATAGGTTGCGCATGGGTTAAACAGGGTGACATGACTTGGGAAGAATCAAACTTCAAACATCAATGTGCATTTGCCTTGCAATCCAAGCTTAGTTCAGAGCATCTGATATTCATTTGTGGACCTCAAGCAATCATTTCATGGGCCTATACGCACCCATGCACCATTGCATCACCATTTGCCAAAATTGTGAATTAGAGTGTGCAATTATCAACCATTTCAGCTATAAATAGAGCTTCAATTGCTCAGAAATGAGAACACCTTCACGCCAGCTTTGATCCCCCATCTCAAACCCTCATTTTGTAAAGGATAAGCCTGAAAATTTCTCTTAAATTTGAGCTTGAATTTCCACTGTTTTGAAATTCAATTCTACAGGAATCCATAGCTTCTTAACCATTCAATCCTTCTCTTGCAAGCAAGTGGAGTGAGATCAAGCACAAGAAAGATCAAGATCAATTGAATCTAGACCTCCATTGAAGGTATTTTCCAGAAATTTTAAGCTCTTCGATTCTCTTAAATCCTTGCTCAATTCTATTGATTCTTTGGTTGTCTGAAGTCCTACCAATGTAGGCAAGAAGTTTGAGTTGCTTTGAGGTCAAATCGAAGCAACTCAGTTCATGCACCTCAAATTTCAATTCCATGTATCTCTAAATATACTTGGAATTAGAGTGAATGGAGGTCATATTCGAGCTAAGTGCCATTTTTTCTTTAAGATCATGTCCTTGTTTTTCATTTTGGTGATGGTTTATGATGGACCAGTCCGGTGAGGTCCACCGGAGAAGATGACCGGAGCTCTGGCTCCGGCGATGAGTTGGCAAAGCTCTGAAGCACATTATACGTTCCTTTTCTTTTAATCTTGATCGTTGGTTTTAAATACCACCTGTGTTGCGCTGTTGACTAATGACTATGTGGAACGCGCGCTAGGGACCATCTAATCTGCCACCTCAATTAATGAGGGAGATCAGATGGTCCGCGTATTTTTGATTTTCTAAATTTTTATTTTAATTGCATTATTTTCAATAATTCATATTAAATTCAATATTGATCCAAAAAATATGGGACTTTCACAAAAAAAAATCAAATATTTGTCTCTTTCATATTCTGAATTAAAATTATTTTTGGATCATTATTAATATTTTTCATGAATTAAGTGATTTTGCATTTGTTTTTAATTGTTTAAAAATATTTTTAAATGTCCAAAAATTATGAATTTTTTTTCTCCAACGTCCTTTGACCTTGTTTGACCTATGATAAATCTCATGGCCATTTCTTTGGTGTTTTGATGAGATTTTAGGAATTGGACAAAACATATTTGATTTAAATGCATTATTTTATTATTTTATTATTTTAAATTGAATAAATGCCAATTAAATTTTGTTGACCATTTGTATTGACTTGTTTGAGTTTGCTTATTGTTGTTGGGCCTTGGTCAAGGTTGATTTGACTTTGTCAAATTAATATCATTAGATTTAGGGGATTGATGGAATGTACATTCCATCTCCCAAAATGAATGAATGATATTAATTTGGTAAAAGTCCTCCTTTGACCAATTTGTGATTTCATTCATCCCCTTCCCACTTCATCGCATTCCTCTTCTTAATTCATTCATTCCATTTGGCCTATGACATCTCAAAGTCCTAATGCTAGTTGATTGAAAAATTGACATGAGTATGGATAAGATTAGGCCACACCTTTTGCATATTCTTTTTTGTGTGTGGTATGTTTCATGAGTATAGTCCATTATATTATGTCTCTAACATACATTAACACCAAAAATTCTATTGCTCGGCCTCAAATAGTTGTGACTTCTACATAAGTCCAATTACGATTGCTTAACATAGCGTTAAATTTGTGACATAAAAGGCATAAGCATTCTAGTTAGTGAGATTGTAAGTCTCCCCTCTTTCATGGTATTGTGTGGAAACTTGGCCTTCTTTCCTTCCTTTGGAAGATGTTTTGGTTCAAAGATTCATGCTTGTGATAAGTGGGTTGAGTATTCTCCACAGAATATCTTGAAAACCAAAAGCAAAACAAAACTAAACTAATTTCTAACCTACTAACTACTAACTTTTAATTTCAAGTTTTTACATTAATGCAATTTACTTTTAGCACTTTATTTCATTTGTCATTGTTCATATCATTATAATTGTTTATGTTAATGTAATTTTCACTTTGTCCATTTGGACCATATTGTGTGATATATTTTGTTTGTGTATACTTTGCTTGTTTGTGTGGTCTTTGACCATTAATGTACATAATAATAACAAAAACCCTAAAAAACTTTTGAGTGGACTGTTGGCTTGATCTTGAGCAAATGGACTTAGAATCTCGGCAACCTTCCTAAGCTAAAGGACTTGGCCAATGCAAACTTGTTGAAGAATCAAGTGCTAGCAAATTTGAAATTCATCTGATACATCTTTGAAGACCTCTCTAGGATTCATCTGCAACATGATTATTGTGAAGCTGTTATTTTAAACATGTGACTTGTGGAATTCATCTGGGGCATGGGCTATTTTGAAGAAGATCATGGAATGGATAAGCTTGGATGAGGCCATCTTTATTTGGTGTTTTGCTCTTCAATATAATATAATTGTGCATTTGTATGTTGCTTGATTCTGAAAAGTCCAAGGGAATTCTAGGTTTCTATTGACATTTTTGTCTATTGGATTGCTACCCACTTGGTCAGATCTTTTCAACTCTAAACTTTTAAATTTTATGCATGGGGTAGTCTCTTCGTCTTCTCCCCATTTCTTTAATTTCAAAGTCTCTCCCTCCATTTTCAAAATCTTCTTTGTGTGAACTATTTTTGTTCTAAACTTTGACCACTTTTGCAAAAAGATAAGAACTTTGGCCTTATGCCATTGTATTTTCAAACTTATTTTCTTAAATCAAACTTATAAATAAATTTAACTATACTTGACTTAAACTTTCAAAAAGCCAAAAAAGAACTAACTCATTCAAACCATTTTAGGCCTTTGTGCCTTTCAAACTTAAATTTTGTTAAAATCAATGTATCCACTTTGAAATTTGTATCACGGACTACGAGGTTTTGATCCCTTATTTTTATGTTGGTACGTAGGCACAAGTCCGAAGGTCTTGTCAAACACAAAAATATAATTAATAAATTCTTTTCTCATCCCCCCATTCTATTTGTTTGTAAACATCACTTTGTACAAAATACATATGCACACAAAAAGGGCTCCCTAGGAGTACCTAGGATACTTTGGATGCTAACATCTTCCCTTTGTGTAACCAACCCCTTTACATGTGATCTCTGACTTTTATTAGTTTTTATTTAAAAACTTCTTACTTATTGGGCCTTGTTCGTACTTTTTCCCTTTTCCCTTGGAAACAATAAAAGCACGGTGGCGACTCTTGTTAATTGATCTCTAGCTTGTCAATAGCCTGATGATCATGAATTTCCCGCTACATACTCCAAGTGAGAAACTGGAGAAAAGGTTTCATTAAAGTCTACTCCTTCCATTTGGGTGTATCCTTGAGCAACAAGCCTGACTTTGTTTCTAGTGACAACCCCTTGTTCATCAGACTTGTTCTTGTATAGCCATCTAGTGCCAATAACATTTGTTCCTACAGGTCTTGGAACCAAATCCCACACCTCATTTCTTTTGAATTGACCAAGTTCATCTTGCATAGCATTAATCCATAACTCATCAGTCAAAGCTTCCTTGATATTCTTGGGTTCAAATTTAGAGACAAAATATGCATTTGACACAACTTCCCTTAATCTGGTGATAATTCCTTCATTTGGATTTCCTATAATAAGCTCCTTAGGGTGATCTTTCTTAATTCTGATGGAGGAACCTTTGATAGTTGAATCATTCTCTATAGGTTCAGTATTAGTATTTGTGTCTGCAATATCTTCTGGGACATCATTCATTGATGTTTCAACATCATTAGTGGCATTAGCTTCGTTAGTTGAGTCCTCCACTATAATGTTTATGGATTCCATCATTACCTTGGTTATGAAGTTGAAGACTCTGTAAGTTTTTCTGTTTGCAGAGTACCCTAGAAAGATTTCCTCAGCTGACTTTCCATAGTTCATACAATATGGAATAAGTACCAAATCTGATAGTTACTCCATTAAGAATATAGCAGGAAGTGTTCATGGCTTCAGCCCAAAAATGATATGGGAGTTTCTTAGCATACAGCATGACCCTGACACATTCTTGAATGGTTCTATTTTTACGCTCAACCATACCATTTTATTGTGGGGTGATGGGTGAAGAGAACTCATGACTAATTCTTTCAGAGGTGAAGAATTCCTCAAACTTGTTCTCAAATTCCTACCCATGATCACTTCTAATCCTGATAATGCCACAATCCTTCTCTCTTTGAATCTTTTGACAGAGTTCTTTAAACACTTATGACTTTTCTTTAATGAAGTTCACCCATGTGAACCTAGATAAGTCATCAACAACACCATAAGCATACCTATTTCCACCTAGACTTTCAACTTGCATAGGTCCCATCAAGTCCATATGAAGTAGCTCCAGAATTTTTGAGGTGGTCAGATGTCGAAGCTTATTATGAGACATCTTTGTTTGTTTCCCAATTTGGCATTCACCACAGAATCTTCCTTCAACATTTTTCAGTTTGGGATTTCCTATGATTGCTTCCTTTGACATCACCTTCTTCATACCTTTCATAAGTGACCAAGCTTTTGATGCCATAGCTTAGTCTCTTCTTCTTTTGACATAAGGCAAGTGGAGAGACAATCGGTTTCTTGAGGAGTCCACAGATAGCAGTTATCTTTTGATCTGGCTCCCTTCATGATAGGTTCATCCTTCTCATTTGTTACCATACATTTAGATTTATTGAAATTTACCTTGAGACCTTGGTCACGGAGTTGGCTAATACTTATAAGATTAGCAGTCAGTCCTTTAACAAATAGAACATCATCTAGGCTAGACAATCCTGGATAGTCCAGCTTACCAATCCCCTTTATTTCTCCTTTTGATCCATCTCCAAAAGTGACATAGCTAGTGGAATAAGACTTAATATTCACCAAAAATTTATTGACACCAGTCATGTGTCTATAGCAGCCATTATCAAAATACCAGTCCTCTCTAGCTGATGCTCTGAGGGAGGTGTGAGCTATGAGACCTGACATAGCATTTTTGAGAGTCCATCTTTTCTTTAGCTTCACCATGGTTTGCTTTCTTCTGAGTTGTGAAGCGGGTTTAGGATAGCCATGCAATTTGTAGTAGTAAGGTTTTATATGGCCAAACTCCCCACAATGATGACACTTCCATCTTTCGGTCTTGCTTCCAGAATAAACCTTTTGACACCCCTGTTGGTGTTGGGACATTTGATTTGACATATGTTATTTCAGTTGTCCTTTAGGTGGAACAAAGTTCATTGCAGGACCTTTTCCTTTGTTCATTCCTCCTTGATAGTCATAGCCTAAACCTTGAACATTTCCAGCATTCTTACCAGTTTGAAGAATTTCATCCAGTACATCTAAACTATTGTTAAGCATTCTCATAGACTTAGTCATATTGTCAAGTCTTGAATTGAGCAGTACAACTTCCTCCTTCAGATCAGAGATGATAGAGAGATGCTCCACTTTTTCATCCTGTAGTTGAGCAATAGTTTTCATTTAATCTTCTCCCAGTTTACAGACTTCTTCCCTTATCAGGCACAGTTCTTTGTAGGATTTAGCAAGTTCTTCAAAGGTTAGTTCTTCACAATCAGAGTCTTCATCTGAGTCACAAATTCCAGTCAGGGTAGTAACTTGTTTGGTAGGTTCCTCTTTTGGATCACTTTCAGAATCATCTTCTGACCAAGAGACACACATAACCTTCTTATGATTTTTTAGAATTGTGGGGTATTCAACCCGTATGTGACCAAACCCTTCACATCCATGGCACTATATTCCTTTTCCTTGGTTGGTGTTTTCTTCAGTTTTGGGCCTCCTACCAAACTCCTATTTTTTGGAGATGACGAATGGCTTGTTCTTGACATTAGATCTTGTCTTCTAGTCCATCTTCTTCACCATTTTGTTGAATCATTTCCCAAGTAAGACAATGGCATTAGATATCCCTTCATATGTATCCAGGTCACAATCATCTTCGAGGTCTTCAATATTAGAAACAAAGGCTATACTTTTCTTCTTTTCTGATTTTTCATTGATTCCTAACTCAAAGGTTTGAAGGGATCCCATCAGTTCATCATTTCATGTTGTTGATATCTTGAGCTTCTTCTATGGAAGTAACCTTCATGTCAAATTTCTTTGGAAGAGACCTGAGGATTTTTTTTGACTAGTTTGGATTCTGACATCTTCTCCCATAGAGCACTTGAGGAATTATCTATCTCAATGATATTCATGTGAAAGTCATGGATGCTCTCATCCTCCTTCATTCTTAAGTTCTTAAGTTCTCAAACTTGGTGGTCAGAATTTGAAGTCTTGACATCTTAACCTTGGAGGTTCCTTCATGAGCGGTCTTCAAGATCTCCCAAGAATCTTTAGCAACAGTGCAGTTGTTTATTAGTCTGAAGATGTTCTTGTACACTCTATTGAATACAGCATTCAAAGCTTTGGAGTTTTCCTGAGCTAATTTGCCATCTTCATCATCCCAGTCTTCCTCAGGCTTCAACTCTTAAGTGATCTTGCCAACTTTATCCCTAAGCATTGGTTGATCCCATCCTTTGACCATAGATTTCCAAGCCTTGTTGCCCATGGATTTGATGAAAGCCACCATACGTGCTTTCCAGTAGTCATAGTTACTTTCATCAAGAATGGATTGTCTGTTCATAAAGCCTCCTTCCTTTTCCATTGTACCAGAAAGTATCTTCCCTGAATCTCACCCAGAAATAGAGCAGGATGCCTGCTCTAATACCAATTAAAATTCTAGTATGCAGATATCAGATGTCCTAAGAGATATCGAGACGCTGATATCTGAACAATAGCAGGACAACTTAAATAAAGAGGAACATAAAATAACATAACACATAAATTTGTTAACCCAGTTCAGTGTGCAATAACACCTACATCTGGGGGCTACCAATCCAGGGAGGAAGTTCACTAAATAGTATTAGTTTGTAAGCCTTATGCAAATTATATCCAATTTACAGAATACACCCTAATCACTACCCGTGCCTAACTTCGACCTAAGACACTCCTAGGTGTGACACCCTTTTCACCTTCCTATCAATCACAACAGTGATATTTAAACACTTACAAGAAAATCAGAAGACACGCTTCAGGGACTCAGAATCACTCAATGCTTAAAAGCTTATGAGGGCTTGGCAATGCTTACAATCAAAACAACATAGTCCTACTCATATATCAATATGATATTTGAGAGGCTCACAACTTACAAAACACTCAAACCCTAATGCAGTCATCTATCTTCTCTTTTGCGTCTGTGATTAGGTTTTGAGACATTCTATTTATAGCCATAAAATGCATTGGATTTTGGCCTTGTATTCCACGAGCATCAGTTTTACAGCATTAGGTAATCAATCAAAAGTTTCCTAAAATGTCTTAACATTTAGGAAACATAATCTTTTAACCATAATATGAATCTCTGATTCCTCAATCACCAACGTCACAAGGGAAAGCATAATATTCCTAGAATATTATGTAGACAGTTAACCCTACAAACGTTACCAAGGTAAAAACCTGTTTCAGACAAGATGTCACAACCACATGTTAGGACATCTTGTTCAACATGTTGCAGCTGAGTTAATTTTCCCAAATTACTATCAATCAAAGATAGATAATTCCTCATGGTTGATACTGGAAGGAGCTTTTTAGTCTTTCGTTTTGAATGTAGGTGGGTAACATGGAAGTGAGTAGAAGTATTAGGGTTAATTAGTTAATTGTGGAACTTAATTGGTTCAGCTAAGGTGTTAGAAGGGTTGCGCTGAGATTTGGAGTTGTTTGGGACATATTAAAGATTGTTATGAAGTTAGATTGGCTTAAGATTGGACATGTTAAGGACATGGTATTTATCAGGGTCCCTTATGTAGGACCATTTTGAATTTTTTATCATCTTCTAGAATATTGTTTTAGGATAGAGGTTTATGTTGCAATTTTTGGTTATTTTAGTCTTAATGTTTTATTAGGATTCTAATATATTATTTAGATTCTTAGTTTTTACTAATGAATTAATCAGAATATATTATTGAAGTTATTCAATATTTAATTACCTTTTGAAACTTTTTATTATTAGGATATATTTAGTTTTTATTATTAGATTATTATTTAACATTATTGTTTACTATTATTATTGGTTTTATTGGTAGTGTTATTTAGGAGTTTGTACTAGTGAGTCCATTTTAGGAGTCCTTATTTAGGAATGGGCTTTAGTGAGTCCATTTTAGTCATTGGATCGGATCTTTAAATCCAAGGAGTCCAAGGCATCATATCAAATCGTTGACTAGGTTCATCCCAAACCCTAATCCATGCTCAATAATCTCTGAAAACATATCAAAATGAAAATGAAGAAATAATAATAATGATGATCAAAATTTCTAAATTTGAAGTCAGATACATTTGAGTCAAAGTTTACAAATGAATCATGTCTCCATACATCCAAATCTGAAAACCCTAAAATATCCTAATTGATTTACAATAACATCAGACCAAAATCTTCCTAAAATACATGAATCAATTTAATTTTTAACCTAAATTTAGATCTATAAAAATCTATAACTAAAACTAAAAAGGGGACAGAAAAATTAAAAACCTTGAAGTTGTTGCTGCAAATCTGAAACCCCCACCAGAGCTCCTGAAATTTGATACTTAGGGTTTTTCACACTAAAACCCTAAGCATTTGAGCTAAAGCTTCCATCATACCTCACATACACAAAAGACAGAAAAAAATGTTAGAATGGAGAAGAGGAAGACAGGGTCAGAGGAAGCGCAGACCAAAAAATAATTTAAATTGAAGAGATTTTTAACTTACCAGGGAGAGTCTCATCTCTGAAGGTTTGTGGATTTGACCTTTACTCTTTATTTTTTGTTGCTTGGTTGCGTTTAATTTTGTTGTTCGTATTTAATTTATGATAGGGTTACGGTTTAATGAATTTAGGGTTTTGAATTTTTGTTTGAATTTGTTGGTTTTGATGTTTGATTGGGGGTTGAAAGGATAAGATATGTTTTTCATTGTTGTTTGTATCGGGATTGGGTTTGATTTGGGGGATTTCTAGAAAAGTTAGGGTTAAGGTTGAAGGTTGATGATGACGATTCATCATGTTCACGATGAACATAATGAAGAATCTGTGTAGGTTATGAAAGACACGAGTTAGGGTTCTTTCTGGGTTCGTGTTAGGGTTAGGGTTATTAGGATTAGGGTTAGGGTTCTTAGGTTGCAAGTTATGGTTCATGTGTTTAGGATATGGTTCTTTTGGGTTCCTGGGGTTTTAAGGGGGGGAGGGATGAAGATCATAGGATTTTGGGTTGGTGTTTATCATTTGGATGAACACTGGTTGAAGGTTTCCGTTGAAGTTCAATCTAAAACCTGGTTTGGATGGTGTTATCTAGGGTGGAATAAGGCGGTCGGAGGGGGAAGAGAATAGAGGTGAGAGGTTTAAAGAGAGAGGGGTTCATAGAGAGAAGTTTATAGAGAGAGAGAGAGAGAGTGAGAGAGAATATATGAAAATTATTCATTTCTGAAGAAAAACGGGTTTTATACTCCCCCATCTCGCTGCTTGATTCCCAACAAGTGGCCTCCCTCATGGCCACGAGATTCACATACTTTGACCCTTCTAGTACAGATCCATGATGCGCCCTTGCTTGAATTTGAATCATGATTGTCCCTTTTGATTACTACAGTTGGTATGCAGATCCAACGCATGTCTTGAGATACACTTTGATCCCAGACAACCAGATCCAACGATTCTAGAGAGAGTCAACGGTTTGACTCTATCCATGGACTCTTGACCAGTGCATGGGCTCGGAGTGTAATGGGTCACCTCTCTTTTCTTTTCCACGCCCCCTTTTCAGCAACCCAATTAGATTTTAACTAAAATACATCCCTTAAACTTGTTTTGTTTTATTTTATGGTTTTATTTAATTCTTTCTATTTTATTTTACTTAAGTTTAGGATTATTTTGTTTAAAGATTATGATTAATTAATTTAATTAATTTAATTAGTTTAATTAAATAGTTCATAAATAAATAAAAATATAATAATAAATATATAAAATATTTCTTTTAAGAAATATATAAATACTATAATAATTTAGTTTGAATTGACTATTAAAAAAAATACAAGAATATGTCATTTTATTTTATTAAGTTAGGAATTTAACTTATTGGGACATTTAAAATCATAAATAATAGCAATATTCAAAATAATTTTTATTTATGTATAAATATCATATCATATTTTCTAAATCAAATTAAAACTATATTTTGCAAATCAAATTGATTGATTGGTGTCACACTTTATCAATCAGTAAATTAACCTAAAATCAACTCAAACTCATCCAAATGTTCTTTTCTCTGCCCTTGTGCATTGAGACTTTTTTCCATAAACTTTTCTCCTCCCTCGATGTGTTGAGATCTTTTCAAAATTAAAAGCAACAAACACACAACCTTTTTCTAGACTAACTATGGTACTATTATCCCTTATAATGCTTGAGGGTACGTAGGCACATAGTTGTGACACTTTGACGAGTATAATAATATAAAACCTTTTTTGGTACCCTTTTGTAATTAAATACTTCCTCACGAAAATAATAGATTGTAACCTTTTGTAAATAATTGAAACAGAGCATTAAGAAGAGAAATAAGCAAACATCCATTTGGCAGAGATATTAACCCTAGAATTAGAGAAGGATCCAATTGAGTACAATGGAAGCGAGGGGTGCCTAACACCTTTCCCTCACTTAATCGGATCCCGAAACCTAATATCTTATTCTCACCTTTTAGGTTTTTATCATCATTTCCATGTTCCTTAGGAACAAATAAAGGATGATGGTGACTCTGTCATTTTCCAACCGTGACACTGTGTTTCTTCTTTCTGCTATTCCATTATGTTGAGGCGTGTAAGGATCAGTTACCTCATGATCGACCCCATGTTTTTCATAAAATTCTTCAAACATTTTGGACATGTATTCGCCACCTCCATTTGTTCGCAAAACATTGATCTTCTTTCCACTCTAGTTTTCGACAAGCGTCTGGAATCTCTTAAAGATTTCGAATACTTTATCCTTTCGCTTGATCACATAGATCCATAGCTTTCCTCTAAAATCATCAACAAACGAAATAAAATACTTGTTTTCACCAACGGTATGCTCCTCAAAAGTGTAAGTTTAAGGAGAGCCTTAGAGGGGGGGGGGGGTGAATGAGGCACTTAGAGTATTTTCCGGATTTTTGACGGTTTATGACTTTTACTTTCTGAGTTGCTTAAGTGATGTAAAAGCGGTAAAGTGCGGAAAGTAAATGACACAGAGATTTATAGTGGTTCCCCTCACAGATTGAGAGTACTCCACTCCCCTTTCAACACGAAAGAGAATTTCACTAAAATGTTAGATTCCTAGACAAGACACCTTAAGATCTTTCTATCTATTCTAACACACCAAGAACAATCCTCTTGGATTTACAATGTTTAAAGTCCAATCGAGACTCAATTTCTCACAAATGGACCTCTTGTACCCACACACCGGATAACAAGGATAAACCTTACAAACTTATCCTTAACAATCCTAAGAATAAGTTGTAATCAAAGAATATAATTATGAATAATTTGTTTAAGATGAGATAGATGAAAATTGAAGTATATCAATTAAATAATTGATCTTCTCCTTTGTAACACTCAAATCTCACAATAATTAAACAAGTGTTCTTTGTATGAAATGAAACTATAATGCAGAAAATGACAATTTGTGCAAGGTTTCACTTTTAAGAAAGTTTGGATGAACACTTAGAAAGTTTGAGAGTGTGTGTAAAATGATTTAAAATTTTGCAAGGAGGTGGTTTTGAAATCTGAAAAAATTATGTTTATATAATGTCTAAAACACCTCCTCAGATGAATGCAATAATCCAAAAGATGCCATGTTTCATGATGAAGAGACCATAGGAGTTTTCATGAAAAGATGTAAGTATTTTTCATTCTGGATCAGTGGTAATCGGTTACCTTAAATAGGGTAACCGGTTACATGCATTCAACGTTACAAAATAATTTGAATTTTGCTTGAGGTAACCGGTTACTTCAAATAGGATAAATGGTTACATGGTTCCAACGTTTAAAAAGGATTTGAAAAAATACACAGAGTAATCGGTTACTCACTTATTGATAACCGGTTACTCTAACACAGTTTTGACAAATACCTTTAAAAAAATGAAGTGTGGTGGTTTGATGATGCATAAAACTATTTTTAATGATTATAATATGAATGCAACATGTTGGAACACTTGTATAACTATCTAGAGTTCAAGTGTTACCTTAATCCATGTGAAAGCTGAATCTTCATGTGATTTACCGAGACTTGATCATTTGATGGAAACTTCATACGCGAGCTTTAAACCTTGATCAATCTTTTTGTTAATCCGACTTGAGCTATGAAGCAAGGTTTGTCGTCATCAAAATATCTGAGCAGTCATGTTTCCACAATCTCCCCCTTTTTGATGATGACAACCCAAAAACCATGAGAATGTGATCCCGTGGTGTTTCTCTATCAACAGCTTCCCCTTAAACTATGCTCCCCCTTAATTGAAGAATTAAGGAGTCTTTGAATTCTGCATTTTCATTAGAGAAACACAACCAGCAAGAAAATATCATAGAAATCATAATTTCTCTTCTTCTCCCCCTTTGTCATTAACAAAAAGGGTGACACAAGATAAGACAAATAAGCATGCACACATAATAGGCTACGCATCACATACCACATAAGAAACTTCAAATGTAATATAACTCAATATTTGTAACATAGTCTGAACATAAAACTAGAAATGAACTAAGCACAAAAACAGACATTAGAAAAGTGAAGAAGTGCAGGGTAATCGGTTATCCATAAGGGAGTAACAGGTTACACAGTGAATAAAACGTGATATTTACACAGAAAACAACAAGGTAACCGGTTATCCTAATATGAGTAACCGGTTACACAGAGTGAAATTTTTAAAAAATAGGCAAAAATGAGCAGGGTAACCGGTTATCCAAAGTGATGTAACCGGTTACACAGTGGCAAAAAGCACATATACACAACAAATTTTAGAAAAAAAATTCACAAACATTAAGAAGGATTGGGAACTTGTGTACCTTGGCCTTATGTAGTGAATAATTTTGAAATAGTTATATGTCACCTTCATCCAGAATGTCAAGTTCTCTTCGAATCTTATAGAATGGTTCTTTTGCGAGCGGCTTTATGAAGATATCTGCCAGTTGGTTATGAGTATCGATAAAGGTAACTTCGACATCGCCTTTAAGCACATGATCATGGAGGAAATGGTGTCGAATGTCTATGTGTTTGGTCCTTGAGTGCATGACTGGATTTTTTGTGATATTAATCGCACTTGTGTTGTCGCATCGGAGTGGTATACATCCAAGATCGATTCCATAGTCACTTAATTGTTGCTTTAGCCAAAGATTTTGGGCACAGCAACTGCCTGTTGCTATGTATTCTGCTTCAGCCGTACTAAGAGCAACACACACTTGTTTCTTACAGGACCATGAGACTAGGGGATTACCAAGGATGTGACAAGTTCCACTAGTACTTTTTCTATCTGTTTTACAACCTGCATAATCCGTGTCAGAATAACCAATTAACTTACAAACACTACCTTTAGGATACCATAATCCAACGTTGGTTGTTCCCTTGAGGTACTTCATGATTCTTTTGACCTCCGTGAGATGTGACTCCTTTGGATTTGCTTGGAATCAAAATATCTGAGCAGTCATGTCTCCACAAAAAGTGCCACATATATCTAAGTGTACAACTACTAGTATGCAAGAGGATCTCATTAGCATAGTCGAAACGAAAGAATTTATGGATTTCTTTCTGACTAAGCAACCTTCACAAAGTTTATCGGGAATCTCAAGATTTGGTATACCAATTACCATATCTTGAGTAATCAGTTGATTGAGTGATCAAAAGTTCAAATCTCCAAATCTCAAGTGCCACAACCAACTATTCTTGTAGTCGACAACATTTTTTAGACATTGTACTTCATTCGAACTGATCATGGTCTTGAATATCCTATTCTTCGACAAAGGAGATTTCAAGACCAAAGTATTATGAGTGTCGAACAGTTCCAAGGCTTCATCTTTCATAATCACCAAGAAATCTTTTTCGACCAGTTGTCCAACACTTAGCATATTGCACTTTATTCCAGGTACATAGAATACATCTTTGATCATAGCTTTTCCTCCATTGCTCCTTTGAATAACTATGTCGACAGTACCTTCTACTTGCAACAATCTATTATCAACAAGTTTGACCTTGCTCTTCTTCGACGAGTCGAAATTTGCTAACCATACTTTTCGAACAATCATGTGATTAGAACAACCTGAGTCGAGGAACCAGATCTTGAATTCGACACAGTCATCTACAACTGCAGCCATAACCATCATATCTTCAGAATCATATGAATCTTAGCGTGCAAGGTTTTCTCATTCCTCATTGCCTTTTGTCACTCCCTTGTCTTTATTGTACCAACAACTCCTCTCCAAGTGACCCCATTTTTTACAATTATAGAACTACACACCTTTTTCTCTCTGTCTTTCTGATAGGTGTTTCCTCCTCCTCTTTTCGAGGATTCAAAATCCCTATCATTGGCCTTATGCTTTTGAGGTTCGACCAAGACTTCTTGCTCTGAGTCTTGTCTCCTTTGCCTTTGAACTTGTAGGAACCACCATGCTTCTCCTAAGCCTATGCATGTAGTGCTTGTATCGAATCTTGAATCCATTTCCTTTCAACATTCCTAATCTCACACGCCTCCAACAAACCACCAAATCTTCCAGTTTTAGGGTTTCAAGATTGTTGGATTCTTGAATAACTATGATAACGTGATCAAAGTGATAGGTCAAAGTACGCATTACCTTATCAACTATCATCTTATAAGTTAGGGTTCCACCATAACCCTTCATGAGATGGACGAGATTTTGCACCTTCGACACATAGCCTACAATCTTTTCATCTTCTCCCATCTACAACAATTCATACTGCCGTCGTAAAGTATACAATTTTATGACTTTGACTTTCTCACCTCCTTCATAGTACTTGACAAGAATATCCCATGCCTCCTGCGCCGATTCAGCATGAGAGATCTTGTCGAAAATTGTTGAATCTACTTCCGATTGAATGCAGTACGTGACCATCCAGTCTTTCTTCTTTGCCTCATGTTACGCGACTCTCTAAGCATCTGTTGCATTCTCAACAAGCTCAGGGATGCCATTAGTAACCACTTTGTGGGTTTCATGAAAGTCGGACAAAGATTGCATCTATTTTCTCTATCGGATCCAATTCTTGTCGTCAAGAATTGGAAGAGAATTTGGAATGTCATTAGTATCATTCATATTTGCAGCGATTGATTAACAACTCACGAACCTGGAAACACGGTCACCGACATGTGATTCTTGAAAACACGATCAAGAATCTAACCAGACTTTGATATCAGTTTGTTAGTGCATGAGACACTTCTAATAAGGAGAGAAAGAGAGAGAATATGAAATAAGGATTAATATTATTGAATTATGATTGTACAAATTGAATTATAAAATATGTCTATTCATATACAACTAACTTATATACTAAGTAACAAACTCTAAACCCTAATTAACTTTGAGTTTAGACCATATGTAACAACCCAATTTTAGTAATTATTTCTTATATTATTATTATTATATTTTATTTTATTTATTTGGAGTGTTAAGTAATTAATTGGTTGTTAGGTAGTATAATAATTGATTATATTAATTGATTTGGTGTGTTAATTAATTATTTAGTTGATATGAGATATAATTGAATAATTGATTATATTAATTAACTTGGTGTGCATATTGTGTTGGTTTCATTTAATTGAATTAAATAGAGATATTATAATACTAGGTATTATTGGGCCTAATAATTAAATTAGAGGTATCATTCTTTAAGCCCAAATATAAATACTAGGATATAAGTGTAGCACCTCAAATTTGCACCCTACCTTTTGTACATTCATTTCATATTAGGTCATTAACATAACATGGTCCACTGCATAACATTGCATTGTCCATTTGCCCAAGTGCAAGCCCACTGACAAATTAGGTCAAACTGGTCAGGAGAATCAGTCAAACAAGCAAGCATGTGCTATTTTCATTGGAACAAAGCCTTAGGGTTGATTTATCAAGTTCATATGGTCTAAGGATCATTGTGAAGTGGTTTGGCCAAAGATTGGCTGATCAAAGCTCATCAGTCAAGCAAAATTTCAGCTAGAACCATAGAAGGTCAACTGTGGTCAACTGTGCCTGATTTTATGGATTGGAAGGCGTGAGATGGTTTGAGAGGCCTCATTCATGTCCATATAAGTCTCATTTGATATATCAAAGACCAAGGTTGAAGAATTGGAGGTCAGACAAGAAGTTTCCTAAAATGGCAGGTGACCTGTAATTTCAGCTGCCCAAAATGGAAAGTTTTTCTCCTCAAAATTACTTCATCATACAAGCTTCAAATGGAATTTTGTCCAACATGAAAGTTGAAGATCTTGATCTCACCATTCCAAAAAGTCCAAGAACTTGAAATTCCCATGTGTGGTTGGCAAGATATGGTCCATTCATTTTCCAAAAATGTCCAAAATCAAAGTGGCATAACTTTCACATGGAACGGCCAAATTGGATGGTTTTTCTTTGAGCAAACCACATTTGATGTGTACTTTCATAACCCATCATCACATTTTGCCAAAAGCCTTCACATAAAAAGGTCAATTTTCAAGTGTACCAATTAAAAAGCAAGGGCAAAATGGTCCAAATCTCAAAATACTTGGAATTTTCACATGGGACTTTTTCCAACACTTCCAAAATATCATTTAGAACTTGCTTGAACCAAGTTTGGACAGAAAAATCAGCTGCATCATGAAAGGGCATATTGGACCACACACTTGAAAATGCACTTAACACTAATCATCTCCATTTTGCTAATCATGATTAATTTTGGATTAAGGCATTGGTATATATTGTTAATTGTAACTGTATTTGATGATCATAATCACAATTCTCAGATCCAGTTCCAAAAATTCTCCAAAAACCTCAAATTCTCTCAAAAGTTCATCACACTTTTTTCAACTTTTCTTTGAATTGCTTGATCCTTTGTGTTTTCTATTGTGATAATCATCGTCCAGGAATGCTATTGTGGATCTGTTTTCATCGAACCATGGCCATGGCATCAAGAAACCGCAGCTGTTGAAGCAATAACAAGATCATGGCAGTTTGAAGAATCATCAACTTGGAGCACGATCAAGCTAAGCAAATCATTCCACACACCTTCTGTAGCACCAAGCATCATCTGTTTCATGCTTTTACTCCTGGAAACGCGCAAATTCAGCGGCTGCAATCATCAAAGGCAAGAATTCGATTTTCACTATCATCCAAATCATGATGTGGTTCTTGTAGAGTGTAGATCATAGATCACGTTGCAAGTGATAGAATTGAAAACCATTAGGATTTGAGAGAGAAATCGCGGATTAAAGTTTTGATGTAAAACCTATTTTGGATCGATCCGGTCTGTACAGTAGGAATTAGGAAATTTCGTTTGCATATTATTGATGTACTAGCTTAGACGAGTCTATCCATATGCCGTTTGTCAAGTTTGGTTGCAATTTGTCCATGGCGAATTCTGGTAGTGATGATGTTCTTGATGTTTCTGGAAAAACGCGTGTGTTTGATCCGCTTTTGTGCCTTGCCATTTTCAAATTGTGTTTACCGCTAGTAAGGACCAATAGAAACGCGCCATGTCAATTAGTTGTGCGCAGCGTTTTGGTCCCTTGGTCCAGTATTTACAAAAATGCCATCCGCCTTAATTAACTCACATAATCCATTTAAATATTTATTTCATTTTCACAATAAACTCCAAAAAATCAAAACAAATCCAATTTTAATCCAAATTGATTGGGAATTTTTTTGTTAGATTCCAAATTTAATCTAGTTTTTTATAGGCATAGTAACTCAAGTTGTGCTTGGTGGATTTTTGACTTTGCCTATTGATCTTGTTCATGTGTATATTTTTGTATGTTTTGCCATTTAATTCATAAAATGATCATGCATTATCCAAATTGAATGAAATTTCACATGCTTGTTCTGGACTCATTGCTGGAGATTTTGATGTAGAGTTTGTGAATTTTGGATTTATGGTTTGCAAGATATGATGTGTGCAAGTTGAGTGTGACAATTTGTGTCACACTAGGTTAGGTCAACTTCTTGATTTTATTTGACATGCCTATGCTTTGCCAATTGACCTCAAATTTTGCATGTGATCTCCTCTGTATGTCTAGTTTTGCCATGATTTTTTGTAGGAATTGTTGAGCCATTTCCTATTTGATTGGGATTTTTGCTTGCTGTTTAGACATTTTAGGGTTTTGTTTGAGTGATTGACTTCCATGTCTTGTGAAATGCTCATACCATATCATATGAATGTGAAATTTGATGGATTGATTCATAACATGTTTGAGTTCACTTTGGCTTTGGTCCCATTCATTTATTAATTGTTTTCACTGTTTTGCATTTGATTGAAGTTGATGCTTATTTTGCTACCATGTGTTGGCTTGTTTGGATTTCTGTTGACTTTATGATTTTTATTTCCCTACTTCCTCTTGTCCAAATGACATGAAAATTGACATGTAGCTCATTGAATGTGTCCTGTTTAGGCTGGAATTTTTGTGGAATTTATTGAGTTGTTTAGGTATTTGTTTGAGTGAGATCATTATGTTTGCTCATATATGGTTCACATTTGCCTAGCTTGACTTAAATTGTGCATGAAATAAATTTAGTGCATAGTTTAGATGCGAGACCAATTGGATTCTCTTTGTAATTGACTTATCTTGATTTTGGTCATGTTTCACTTGCTGTTTTGACTTTTTCACTTCTTTTTGACCCTAGGCTTGTCCTAGTGGTCTTGTATCTCATGTTTGAATGTGATTTTCAGGTTAAGAAGCAAAATACCTTAAGGAGGTGGATTCACATTTGATTGAGTTGTCTCATTTGATATTGTAAACTAACTTGGTTTATGTTGTAGGATGCTTGGCTCCTTTGATTCGACTTGCACTTTGGTGCATTGGATTGTGTTTGTCTGTGTATAGCTAACTGTGAACCATTTGCTGTTTAATTCTGTGATTGGTATACTGATTGTATTTGATTGATTTCAGGTACATTAGTTGCTAATATTGCTTTGCTTTGCTTGATAAGCAATTTGCACTGAGGTATAACATTCTTGTCTCCATGTAGTCTGGAAGACCTGGCTTGTTACCTAGCCAGGCACCTGTCTGAAGTCCTCCTTAAGAGGCGATGTTTGTGCTTGTTTACTTTTGTCCCCAAGCAGGTAAAGACCTCTATGAGGCAATTGGCGGATATAAGAGATATGCAATCTATCTCCCGCTCTTCTGTTGAGTCGTCCCTCTGCTCACACCACTGTGGTGATGCATTGAGGACACAAGCCCAAGATCTTGTACAGTGTACAGTTGTGTCAGAGTCTTGAGTGTAGAAGGGTTCCTCCTTTCTGAACCCACGCTCCTTTGTCTTAAGCTCTCCCTGATCAGGGATAAGAGCTGTGAAGTCTTATCTTCACTCACCTTTCATCAGCTTCACCTTAGTCCCTCAATGGCAAGGTTAAGAGCTAACACCACCCCTGTACAGATGACTTGCTCTTGCAGTCTTACCCCTTGATTGAGCCCTTTTGTATGCATATAGCGTGTGCTACTTGTGAATGCTTGATTTACTGTTTGCTTGTGTTGAATAGGATAGACTTGCTTCCTGTGCAAGTTAGCTAGAAACCTTGACTTAGGGACAACTTTGCATGATAACATCTAGGCTCGAGTTAGTCTCCCTAGTTGTGTTTCCCTCTGTTATCTGGTTAGGCTAGTCCTGTGTCCCTTCGTAGGGGAACTATGTCGCCCTGATCCTCATACCAGATGAGGTACGTAGGCAGGAGATGAGCAGATCTCTCCGGGCGCCTGTGTCTTTGTTTTGTCTTGTTGTGTGCTTGGAAGCTGATGTAAGTCCATCGAGTGGCATTCGGGTTCCAGTATGTGTGTGTTTTTGGTTCGGATGCTGATGTAAGTCCAGTGATTGGCATTCAGGCTCCACGTTTGCCTTTGCCTGTGTTTGTTCGTATGCGTGTTAGCCAAGCTACGGATGCTCTGATTCTCCTTCGTCCAAAGGAGATACGTATGCATAGGATGCGATATCCTAGCGAGCATGTGTCGTTTCCCCGGTCCGAACTACTTTGACTCTGATGTCTATGCCTGATAGACTAAGTAGGCCCAGGATGCGATATCCTGCCGAGTCAGTCTTGTTTGTTTTCTTGTGTCTCTTCCAGCCAGTGTGTGTGTGTTTGAGCAGTGTTTTAGCAACCATTTCCCTTCCTTTTGTGCGTGGATCCCGTCGAGTACGACGGATGCGTAGGGGTGCTAATACCTTCCCTTCGCATAACCGACTCCCGATCCCATTCTCTTTGGTCGCGAGACCATGCTTTTTCCAGGTTTACTTCGAGCGTTTCCTTTCCCTCTTTTGGGATAAATAACGCACGGTGGCGGCTCTGTTGTTCTTCGTTTCCCGCCGGTTTTTCGCGTAATGCGACAGCTGGCGACTCTGCTGGGGATCTATCTGAGAAGTTGACCTCTTGCTGGTCCATCTTCCCTGAGCGAGTCTCTCCTAGCGTTCTCTAGGTTAGGGCTTTGGTTGCTTTGTGCTGTTATTTATTGCATTCATTGTTTATTGTTTGCATTTATTGTTTGCATTAATGTTTGCATTCATTCATTTCATCTGCTGTGCTGGCTGTGTTTTCTCTGATTGGGGGTGGGAATTACTCGAGGTAAAAGGCCCAATACCCAGGTTATGAGTGCAATCTAGGAAACCTAGGAATAGAGTGATTCAGGGGTAGCGGGTGGTATGCGCCACTTAGCGGAACATTGATATCACGAGCAGTTCAGACCCTGGTAGGATATTATCGTTACATACTTCAGGTGTGTATATGATAGTATTCTGCGAAAGGTTATTTATGCTGCGTTTCTTTCGACCTTACCCTGGCCTAGATGATACCCGTGAGGGGGAGGGGATGATTATTACAGGTACTGTTGCTGACTTGTTGGTGACTGGTTGGTGACTCTTGGTACTGATGGTGACTGTGAATTATGGACATTTATTTCTGGGACGCCGGAGTTCTGTCCGTGGTTTGTCAGCGGGTTCCGTTTATTTCGGATCCCCGGGTTGAGTTGAGAGTACTTGTTCAGAGGATCTGATTGTCATCCGTTCAGTGGATGTTCCTGTGATGATAGTGATGTAATCTCCGGTTCCGTTTATTTCGGAACTCCCCAAGTTGGATTTATGGTGACTTGGTCCCACAGATGGGACTGGTTCAGAGAAGTAATGGGTTTTCAGAGGAATTGGTGGCACAGTAACCTGCATTCATGCATTTGCATTGGTCTCATTTCGCATTCATCTGCATTCAACTCATGTCTGTCCGTACTCAGGGTCCATTATTTTTAACAGAGACTCAGGTTGAGAGACACCAGATGTCAGAATGTTGTTGATAAAATTTTATCTGTCTCGATGAAACCGGAATCAAAGGAAGGAATATTCCTGGTACGGATAGACATTGCATGTGTGAGTCATACTAACCCATTTGTTGTTTTGTAGGTGTCAACCGGTGCGCATAGCTCGTTTGCTCAGATATCCTGCTAGAGGCAACAAATCCGAACTGATGGATCTTCCCAACGCCGACATCCTCGAACTGAAAGAGATGGTGAGGGATTTGTTCAGTGTTGTGCAAGGGCTTGCCTTGGGGCAGAAGGCCGTGGCCGAGAGATTGGAAAGGATTGAGGGCTGGATGATCAAGGAGAAAGTTCAGGGAAAAACTCCATCATCCGAAGTGACAAATCCCTCTGACTCTGTAGCAAAGAAAATCTCTGGTAGTGGTCCGCTCAAAAAAAAGAGGTTGAGTCAAGCGGTGTGCCAGCAAAGAAAGAACGCAGTAAGGATCGTTATCATCCTTATGCTGCTGCTGTAATCACTCCTGTTGGTAATCCACTTGTACCACCGCAACAACTACCACCTCAACAGAATGCACCGAGAGCTAGGAGTCAGGTGAAGAAGAAAAAGGAGGAGCGTCAGTTCGAGAAACCACCTGTGACCTACACCCTTTTGTTCAGGAGATTGAGGGATTTGGGGTTAGTCCGGCCAAGGATTTTGATTCCCATAGCACAACAGAAGAGGCCTGCACACTATGATGAGAATGCCAGGTGCGAGTTCCATTCTGAGGCACCCGGGTACAGTGTTGAGGGTTGTAGGGCTTTCAAACATGTCGTCCAGGACATGGTGGACTCAAAGATCATCAGCTTGGCACAGATCATGGATGGGGATGTCAACCCTGTACCCAGGAAGGGTCCTGTAAAGATGAAGATGGTGAAAAAGGTCAAGGAAGGAATAGAGATGACTGAGGAAGATCAGTTAAAGGTTCCCATGACTGTGGTCCCAAAACCTCTGATGCAGGATGGAGCTTTCCCTGTTGTTGATAATTGTTGTGCGGCCGTTGCCACAGAGGGGTGTGCATTGATGAGAGATACAACCCAGAAGACGATGGAAGTGGAAATGGATAGTGAAAAAGTTGAAACACCCAGTCAAGCAAGTGAAACCATCAAGGTAGAGAATGCTGTTGTTATTGGGAAAGAGAAGACGCTGTCCATTTCTTCTTATAAGCAAGCTCTAGAGGTGGTGAAGAACAAAGAGGCCCGAGGTTGGGGAAGGATCATTGACATAGTGGTGAAGGCAGACATGTTTGGGATCGGTTATCCAGATCAAGAGTCGTCTAGACCAAATAGAGGACGTCGTCCACCGTACATCTTCGTCAGTGCAGGAATGCTGAATTCTGATCAGGCTTGTTCAGTGAGTGAAGAGATCGACCGCGACCGCGAGCTAGAGCTGTGGATAAAGTCGTGCGTACCAGGCAATTGGAAAGCCTCCAAAAGCGTCACTGTCACTCATCCGAAAGTGTAGTATTTCTGGGTTTTATTTTGTTTGCATGAAAGCCATACGTTTTGCCCGAAACGTACTGGTCCATTGTAAGGGCCACCTCATGTGTCTCATTTTACAACATTTTTGCATCAGTAATAAATGGATGTTTTTGTGATCAAAAGCGGTGTTCCCTGTTTTTCATTTTTGCAGTTTTAAAAAAAATATATATAAAAATGGCAATGTTTTTCGTTTTTCTTTTGAACTTGTCTCGTTCCAACCACAAAAGTGACCACCATCCTGATCTCATCGATAACAATTTGGTTACACCTCTGCATGACTTCGACAATCCGATCTATCATGCCGAAGAAAAAGGCGAACAAGATTGTGATCTGCTGGAATTAGCTAGGTTGTTGAAACAAGAGGAGAAGGTGATTCAACCACACGAGGAGCGAGTCAAGATGGTAATCCCAAGTACCGCCGAGGTCAGAAGGGAAATGAAAGTTGAGGCCGCTTCAGAGGCAAGTCAAGAACAGAATGGTAGCCCTGTTAAAAGAGCAGGTTGATATCTTCACCTGGTTGCATCCAGATACACCAGGGTGGAATACCCATGTTGTGGGGCACGAGCTACCATCGAGAGAAGACTACCCTCTAGTGAAGAAGAAGGCCGGTGCCACGGATCAAAGGGCTACGGTGACTTTGTTTCATGATATGACTCATCGTGAAAGCAAATGCCATGTTGATGACATGATGGCAAAGTCCCAAGTAGAAGAGGGGCATCCGGTGGACTTGATCCAGTGGTTTGACAGGTAGAGATAACTCATACCATTGAGTTCGAATCAGTGCACTTATGGAGTGTTGTCCGGTAAGCTGCCGAGGCTTATTATGAGCGGATAAGAGGAATCGAGGTCGATCCTGCAAAAAAAAAAAAAAAGGAACAGTGCAAGAAACGCCTGAACCAAAAACAAACAAAAAAAAAGAGAGAAAAGAAATCAAATGGTCAGGTGGAATGATGACTGCCAAGGGGCATGGAAAGAAAAATGAGTAGCAGGAATCTCTGATTCTGACACCTTCCTTGGAAGAAACAACTGTTAATCTGGTACTTGACAGCCCTTAAGGGGTCTATGAGGCGTATTGGGTCAGCATGATCAGTCTTGTCGAAAAGAGCATGCAATTTACCTAAGCAAAAAGTTTACCGACTGTGAAACAATACACTCATCGTTCGAGAAAACTTGATGTACTTTGGCATAGGCTGCTCGCCGACTGAGACAGTATGCTGGTTCATACCACCTTGTGGATGTCCAAAATGGATCTGATCAAGTATGTGCTTGAGGAGATAGCGTTGAACGGACGGGTTGCGAGAGGGCAAATGATGTCGACTGAATACGATATTCGGTATACCTCCCAGAAAGCAATCAAGAAGAGGGTATTGTATGGTTATCTCGCCCAACAACCCATCGATGATTCTCAACCAAGGAAGTTTGAAGTCCCTGATGAGGACATCTCGAGGTACTCAAATCAAAAGATTGAGAGTGACCGATCCCGGAGGAGGGGCCTGACCCTGAATCCGAACGGATTCTGATGTCTGATGGGGAGAGTTTAAAGTGAATGAGCTAGTGCTTCCCCGATAACAGTTGAAAGCACCAACGATGGTGGCTGAGTACGAAGTTGGTATCCTGAGTGTCGTACTTCGATACGTACATCTACTGGGGCAACACCTTCCTCATTCAGTATGGGATGGAAGTGATATTGCCTGCAGGAGGCTAGATCTCATTGTGGAGAGTCCAGATGGATGAGAAGTTAGAAAAGGGCGAGTGGATGAGGACTCGGTATGACGCGTTGAGCCTGATTGAGAAAAGAGTTTGACAGTTACGTGTCATGAGGCAGTTGTACCCAATAAATGAAGCGTGTCGTTAACCGAGAAGTGGGACCTCGTGGGTAGCATGGAAGAGATGTGGTGTTGAAAAGGATCCTTCCTCCTCAAGACGATCGTGGGGAAAGTGGATAAACAGTTATGAATGTCCATTCGGGGTCGAAAAGGCCTCCTCTGACAGAGCCTTGTGATCGATGACCACGAATGATGAAGATTTTCCATTCCCTGTGAATGCGGACGCAGTTAGAAGATACTTCGTGAAAAAAAGAGAGACCCGCTGGACAAAAAGAATAAAAGAGTCCAGGCAAAAAAGGGGCATCCCGGCAAACCAAGAAAAAAAGAGAAAAGGTTCGGGCAAAAGTTAGGGATAATGAAAAAACTGTACACCCGGCAAGTCGAAAACCCCACAAGGGCGACTTGGGCAAAAAAGGGTATCCCGGTGGACTGAAACCCGAAAGGGCGGTCCAGGAAAAAGAGGGATTGAAACGAACAACTGCGTCTAGCATGATCGTTTGTGCTTTGGTTAAGACATCACAGCTAGTCTCCGACAGAGGTCGATTGGAAGCGTCTTGTTCAGAAGGCCGAAAGTGCGGAAAGTCTTGAGGACATGTGAGGTGTAACCGAGTTGGAACCCGATGAGATCACGGTTTCACATTGCCATTAGGATAGATTTTTCCTTTTGTGCGCAATCACCTCTTTCCTGGGTATTGCTCAGTTCTGAGCCATCCTTTTTGTTTCAGTCAATAAATGCGTGTTCAGTCAAATAGTTTTGTTTTTTGTTTTCATTACCGCTTTGATTACGAAAACATCCGTTTGTTTTGATAAGAATATTTGCATTTTGAAACATGGAGGTCCCTTCCGATGCATGCTTATAAGATTGAAATCTGGAAATCTTATTCGGAAGTTTGAGTGACCTAGATGTTGAAGTGTTGGCACACCTGGGGCACGATTTTATCTAACAATCTCTTGTGCAGGTGCTGTTAGATATCTTCATTCGCTGGCAAGTAGTGATATGAAATCTTTTGACAAAAGATCCCCACAGAGTCCAACCAGGGGCAAGGGATAGACGAACAGTGAAAGGACGGTGAAGGATTACGACGACGATCCTGGAAAGTTAACCAAGAAGACTCTTCAAAGTCTAAGGACTGGAAAGTTTGTATGAATCCCAGGAATTTGATCTTCGTGGGATGGATCAGAAAGTCCAGGTGGGTCTGGGAGTTCTCAAAAGTGGAAAGCTGACATTGTGGGCGGACGATGGATGCCGCTGTTCGACAACTCGACAGGTGTTCCGTGCCCGATAGGATGTGTCTCCCCAATGGGTGTGAGAGGGTTATCTCCCTAACAGATTTGAGATCAGTCGCTCCTCAGCAAGTCTGAAGGTTACTGCCTTCCCAGCAGAGTTTGTGATGATGGTCTTCCCTTAGAGAGGTCCCCAAGCGGGCCGGGTTCGGAGGATCATCACCAGTAGAGACAAGCATGGGTTGCCTCCCCTAACAGGGTAATCGCCAAGCAGTTCGGGTTCGATGGAGTTCATCCCCAGCAAAGATTGTCTTTCCCCAGCAGGGTGGAAATTGACGTGGCAAGGAGATCCTCAGCACAGTTCCTGGAGTTCCCCGGTGTTGTCTCTGGAGGGGACGTATTTTTATGCATCCATCATTTAGACAAGCATAGCATATTGCATCATTAGTGCATAGCATTTCCATGATCATGGGGCATTGTGTAAAACGAAAAAAAAACTCATGCATCAGCATTTCAAACATATCCATTAGCCCGAGGCCGTGGTGAATTGACCAAGATTGGGTTGTTGGAAAGAGTTTAGCATCGCGCCATTGGATCGGCTTCAGAGTTGGGTTCCCCAGCATGGTGGAGAGGAGGGTGTTTCCCCAACAAGAGACTCCTTAGTTGGGTGGGTACCCCCAGCAGTGTTACTCCCCATAATTGGTAGCATCTTGCCAGCTTGGATCTTTTTCCCTAGCAGGTGTGGGCGTGTCTGATCTCTCCATGTAGAGTCTACCCCTTAAGCAGAAAGTGTCTACCATTTCCTTCTGCGCTCCCCACTGAGTTATACCCTCGTGGATGACGGTTGTTTCCGTTCCTCCCCTCACGGGACGGGTTTCCCTATTGAGTTCTTACCTCATTAGGATGAGTCTTGTTTCAGTCTGCCTTTTGGGATTGATCCTAAATTGGCTCCCTGTCGGCTGTCTCTTGTACTTCCCTGGGGCATAAATGAATAGTTGCTCACTAACCGGCACTCATTCATCCTATCCTCAGCGGGATTGTGGGCCTCTACCTACAAACCGGTAGTTGTAAGTCCTATCGTCGTGGTTTTCTACCTACAAGCCGGTAGTTGTAAAATCCCACTTTCATCCCCTAGCGGAGGTAACCTTTGTGGTTCATTCTGTTTGTTGGCCTCTACCTGCAAACCGGTAGTTGTAAGTCCTATCTTTGTGGTTTTCTACTTACTAGCTGGTAGTTGTAAAATCCCACGTTCTCCCCTTGGTGGAGTTAACCCTTTGTGCTTATCCTAGTGGATGACGGTTACTGTTTTCCATGGTGTTCTGCCTATTAACCGGTAGATGTAATCCCCTCTTTGTGGTTATCGTTATCCAGTTTTCGATATTGATATTCCTTTCCTTCCGGATATTTGCGTTGATTAAGCAACTTTATCCCCAGCGGGTACTCCCTGTCCTTTTGATTGGTCATATTTGCATACCTAGTCCTGGTACCCCGATGCCTTTCTTTGCGGTCGATTTATCCATTTTACAACCAACCCGGTTATGGATGATCTTCCATGCGAGTATGTTATCTACGTTTTGGCGGCTATAGATAATATATCTCATGCGCTCTTGGGTCGAAGTCGTCCTCCCCAGTTGAGTAAGATTCGTATTCCTTTGTTCGGAATCGAATGTCCATCCTTTAACAAGTTTGCCTTTGCTCTCTTCAGGATGATGTCGGTCGATCTATCCATCTAACAACCTCCAATCCGGTTATGGATAATCTTCCATGCGAGTATGTTATCTACGTTTCGACGGCTATAGATAATATATCTCAGGCACTCTCTGGTCAGTCTTTTGATTGCTTTCTCCAGCAGAGTAAGATTCGTATTCCCTGTGGAATCGAATGTCCATCCTTTAACAAGATCGCTCTTCTAGCCCTCTTCAGGATGTTGAGTGTTTTGGAACACAAACCAATTCACGTTTGGTCGGTCACCCGTTTCATACCTACAACCCGGTATCCGTGGTGTTCCTTCCTGTTTGCTCACTGCTAGTGACCTTGTTCCCCAGTGAGATCCCCTGCGAGTGTGTGGCCTTGCCCAGACATGTAGATGTCAGTATCCTGTCAGCACCCGCGTGTGTTGTTTCTTTGATGTCGGTAAACACCATCTTTTGGTGATTTCCAGTCATGCGTAGTGTCTGGTCGTCTTTGGTGTCGGTAAACACCATCTTTCGGTGATTTCCAGTCATGCGTAGTGTCTGGTCTTCTTTGGTGTCGGTAAACACCATCTTTTGGTGATTTCCAGTCATGCGTAGTGTCTGGTCTTCTTTGGTGTCGGTAAACATCATCTTTCGATGTGCGTAACGTCGTCCCTTCCCTAGTGAAGATTCCTCCTCTCCGTTGGTGTCGATAAACGTCGAGTTTTTCCTATGCGTCCGTTGGCGTATAGTTGATATCTTTCCCCACAGGGTCGTCCCCAGAAGATTCCTCCTCTCCGTTGGTGTCGATAAACGTCGAGTTTTTCCTATGCGTCCGATGACGTATAGTTGCTTGTTCCCCGCAGATCATTTGGTAATGCCAGATAGTTCCCCTCAGAGTTTCCTCCTCTCCGTTGGTGTCGATAAACGTCGAGTTTTTC